>NW_016107784.1:679495-688696 GCF_001604975.1 Cebus imitator | reverse complement strand
AAAAAAAAAAAAAAAAAAAAAATTTAAATAATTTGCATCCATAATAAAACCATCATCACATTTTCATCAAATGGTTTTAACTGATATATAAGAAAAAGAGAAAATGTATATAGAAAATTCAGAAAGAAGCAAAGGCTGAGGAAGTCTAAAAGCAATATAACCTTTCTCACAATTACTCTTCTATTTTTTTTCCATAGACAAATTAGATATATGAGTATATATACAAATTTTACGACCAGGCACAGTGGCTCACAGCTGTAATCCCAGCACTTCAGGAGGCTGAGACAGGCAGATCGCTTGAGCTTAGGGGTTCAAAACTAGGTTGGGCAACATGGCGAAACCCCTTTTCTACAAAAAATACAAAAATTAGCTGAGTGTAGTGGCATGTGCTTATAATCTCAGCTACTCAGGAGGCTGAAGTGGGAGGATCGCTTAAGCCCAGGAGGTCGAGGCTGCAGTGAGCCAGCCGTGTTCGCACCACTGCACTCTAACCTGAGCAACAAAGTGAGACCATGTCTCAAAAAAACAATAACAAAAGAATTTTATGTCCTATATATTTGTATATTTGTAGCTTAAATTATTGTGAGACTCAACTTCTCAGTATGATCTGCCTTGGAATCTTCCCTGGAAATATTGACTTGGGATCCTTACATAGTATGGTCAGCAACTGAACCCTAGGCACATTAATTTTTACCTTCCGTGGTCATATTTTTTTTCACACACTCCAATGTTGTATGAACCAGGTCCTTTGTAGTCTTCTTCTCAAGAAGCTGAGAATATTTTTGAAAGAAAACTGGAAAAGAGAATAAACCATTGTTTTTCCTGGTGGCATTATTACTTTGCTCCTTATGGTAACTTTCTTGTATTCTTTATTGAAACGAAACCTACAAATGCCCTATTACTTGAGTAGAGGGAAAAGATTTCCCATTTTGAAACTATAGATATCTCTAGGAATAGCTAAAAGATCAGTAGTTGGAAGAGGACACAACAGTTCCATCATAACGGATCTAAAGAGATTCCACATTCTCCTTTAACACTTAATGGAAGATGTATACAAAGGCTAACTCTTTGGAGGTAGGGGGATGGATGGCAGTAAACACTTGCATTGAAGGATGTGCACACCCTGGGACTTTGGGGCAGAGGGGAGAGGGGCAAACTAATTCTGAGGAGCTCTGGGTCACCTGAGAGGATGGAGAATTTACAAGAGGACACTATTTTCTTCCTCGTCTTTCCATTGCTCTCTCCATCCCAACTGGCTCATACTCCTCAGCACACCAACGCTCTCCTGTTTCTCTCAATTTAAAACGAATCCACCTCTCCCTCTAGAAACTGAGCTACTTCTCTTTCCTCCCTACCTTTCATTTGTTCCTTAACCAATCATATTCTGGGTTTTACTTCCACTGTTTCACTAGAACCATCCCCGAAATGGACCTTCAGTAATATCCTAGGGTTACTTAGTTATGTTCCTATTTGTCTTCCTTAAATGCTTGACCCCAGTTACCTCCCCACTTAGCTCTTGGGACATTACTCTTTGCTGTTTTGTCTTACCTTTCTTGCTGCTGCCTCTTACACTCTTTTATAAGCTCCTATTCCTCCATCCACCTCCTTTAAAATGTAACATTTCCCAGAGTTCCATCCTTATCCCTCTTTTTCATACTAAGTTCTCTCCCTGAGTGATATCATATATTCCCATGTCATCACCTACTACCTCTATGTGAAGGACTTCCAAAGCTCAGCCCTCTCTCCCTAAATCCAGACAAATGAGTCTCCCAGTGGACATGCCCATTTGAGGTTCTCACAGTCATATAAAACTCAACATGCCCAAAACTTAAATCACCATCTTCCAAACCCAAGCCTGCTACTGATTATATCAATTCCCTGCTTAAAATTCTTCAATTTTCTCCATGACTGTGACATGGCAAAAATGGCCATAACTTTCAACATTCCCTGTATCCACACTGCTTTACAATGTGATTTTGCAGCTTCTTCAATCAAGAAATGAGGTCTCTTTCTCCACCACCTGGATCTGGGCTGCCTGTAAAGGCTTCTTTTGGCCAACGGAATGTGCAGGAGCAACTCTGCGCTAGTTCCAAGGTGAGACTTCAAAAGGCCTTGTTTACTTTCGCTCTCAGTCTTAAAAGCCTGCCACTTGCCATGTGAACAAACCCAGGCTAGCCTGATGAATGATAAGAGAAATATGGCCAAATCTCTCCTGCCATTCCAGCCAACATCCTCTTCCTCAGAAGCCAAGTTGCCTGTGACCAGTACCTGACCACATATACATGAGTGAATTCAGCCAGGACTGGGGGAATCTCCCCACTGACACCAGACTAAATTGCTAAGCCACAGATTTATGAGCTAAATAAATAGTTGCTATTTTAATCCACTAAGTTTTAGATCAGCTTATTAGCCCGCAAAAGGTAATTGATAAAATAACCTTTAGGAGGGAAAATAATCTCAAACTCTTTATCATGATATACAGCATTCTTCATGAGCTGAGTCCTGTTTACTTCTGTCGCCTACAACTTCATTCCTTAGTTCCTAACACTGTATGTTCTATCATACTCATGTTTCAGTCCAGTCATGCATACATATGTTTCCCCAAATTCCATGCTGTCTCATATCTCTAGGTCACTCTTGGTACGCACAGCTCTAGATGTCACCTCCTCCAGGAAGCCTACCTCAGCCTCTTGCACTTATACTTCTTAGCTGTACAGTACTTACCATACAATGTTATAACCACTGGTTCATTTGACCATTCTCTAAATTTCTTGAGACAAGGGACTGTGGCTTTCTTGACTCTCTATCTGGCACAGGGCCTGACATCCAGTAGACAGACAATGAAATGACCAAAGAAATGAATGAAGAAGCTACCGACAGGTATACTGGTTTTTATGCCTTTAAAAAATTGGGGGCCAGGCGTGGTGGCTCACACCTCGAATCCCAGCACTTTAGGAGGCTGAGGCAGGCAGATTGCTTGAACCTAGGAGTTCAATACAAGCCCAGGAAACATGAGAAAATCCTGTCTCTACTAAAAATACAAAACAAATTAGCTGGGCATGGTGATGCACACCTGTAATCCCAGCTACTTGGGAGGCTGGGGTGGGAGAATCATTTGAACCCGGGAGGTGGAGGTTTCAGTGAGCCAAGATTGCACCACTGCGCCCAGCCTGGGTGACAGAACAGGGGGAAAACACCCAACAAGTGCTGAAAGCTGAAGATATGCAGCAATCCACCCAATTTGCTAAATTGGCTTTTAGATCCCACACAGTCTTGAGCAGAACAGAAATAATTAGAGTAAAAGTCAGTGGAGAACTCTCCCTGAAATATTTCTTCCCATCTCCTTCTTGTCTACCTGCTGATCCCAAAACATAAGCGTGCATTCAAATAAGAGTGGCCTGATAAATGCTACCAAGGAAATACAGATTTGGCCTCACTTACATAGTGTCTAGTATAGAGATGATGCCACATAGATTTCACTCTACAACACAAATACATACACCCACATTTACGCTTCAGTTTCTCTAATGAGGATGGATTCCACCATTTTTACAGGAAAGTAACTAAATCTAGAGCAAAATTCACAATGGACTTCCATGAATGATGTCTCCCCAGAGAAAATTCCATTCCAGATTTCTGAATAAACTCATTTTCAAATGTCAACTTTTAAAGGATACCCTCTCTTCATGGACGGCAGATATTGCTTATGGTTCAGTTGGCGTACTTACTGACAAAAGCAATAAAGAATGAGATTGCCATTAGCAGGAGAAGCATCAGCAGTGACGCGCAGGGCAGCTTGGGAAACCCACGATTACTTTTGTGAGGGGCAGTCCTTGCCTTGGAAGCTGAAGAAGAAGCCAAATTAGTTTTATCAGTAATAAATTCTGTCCTTACTTCCTCTTCTTCCTCCTCCTCTTTCTCTCCCTGTTCTTGGATGACACACAGTTACTAATGCTATGACATTTGAAATCATATGACACTAGGAATAGAAAGGATATAATCATATTCATTGTAGAAACTTTAGAAAATACATAAAAGTACCAATTCCTACAATTGAGGATAAGTGTTATGCCGTATGTTATAATATATCATATTTTGGTATATTTCTAGTAATTTTTTGAATGTATATATACCTATATGCAAATTTCCCCACGTCACTGACATACCATAAATACTGAGTTCCGACCTAGTATTTTCCTTTACTCTGTATCGTGAACATTTTTCATGCCATTATATTTTCTTCTTTAACACTCCTTATTATGGTTGCATAGTATTTCATCATATATTTAAATAATAGATTGTTTCCAACCTTAAATAATGCTCTAGCAAATCTTTATAATCGTCCTTCATCCCATCTTTAGAGAATAAGGTGAGTCTTTTTAGTTACCATCTCATGGTTAGGTATCACTTTCTTAAAGTTATGATATTTTGTCAAATGATGGGGTGAAAAACCTCAGTATTATATAATATGATTACATTTTTAGTAAAATATATATGCACATTATATGTATTTGTATGTGAAAGGATATTCACTAAAATGCAAATTTTGATTTTCTCTAGATGATGAGTAATTATAATTCAAATATCTGTGTACCGCTAGTTAATTTTTTCATAATGAACATTAATACTTATATAATAAAGAAATTATATAAAGTTTTTAAGGGGGAAAAAAATTTCCAAAGTGCTCTCCACACCTTCACGGAGGTATTTTAGATAGTACAAATATAGTCCTGACCTTTCCCCCCATAGTTTCTTACTCTGTATACATTGTTTTCTCTCTTTTGCTCTGTACTTGAGATATTACACATGACACCCAAATTACCTTGCATCTACTCCCAAATGTAACAGAGTCTGTCTCAGAGATGCAACATGCAATAGATTTTCTGATTTCAGAAAAAGTTTCCTGGAGATTTAAGAGACTTTCTTTGTGTAGACTTTCTAGTCTTTCATTTGCAATGGCCTTTTGTTTCATTTCCATCCAATACTAACAAATATACCCTCACCACTGTCCACCCAAACTCTTTCCCTCTAACTGATCAAAAAACAAATCTCACCAATTCATCAGGACCCCCTGCATCTGGGTTGATGGTTTCAGAAGCTTTACTCAATCTCTTAACCCCAGCCCCACTCAGCCTCAGAAAACGCAGGTGCATCAGAGCACTCCTTAGCTCAGAACTGGAGTTGATTTCTCTCACCTCTGTTTCGTATAGTAAGCAGAGTGGAGGCTAAAGAGAGTGGCAGAAAAATCTTTTCTTCCCCACAATACAAATGCACACCCTATCACGTGTATCTGTAGGCTACTCGATCTTCTGGGACTCTTGTGTTTCCCAGACATAATCAGAGAACCAGCAACTGACAACACCTATGCCTTATTCATAAACCCTCTCCTCATCCTTCATCTCAACATTCATTCTGACCCCCAGAAAATGATCTTTACCTGCAGAAGAGTTGATGCCTGAGGACTTGGATTCATTGTTGAAACTCACTTCAGCATAAGTGATTTCCGAAGTCATACTGGGAAGAGGTCTTCTGCTTTCTCCAGAAAATGTGTTTCAAATCTTCCTTAAAACATCTTATAAATAAGCACCAAACGTGGTAGTAAATTATCTACTTCCTTTTATTCAACTAGATGAGAGCAGAGGCACCACATAGGTACATGTCCTCGAGAGGGCTCTCATGGGAACTAAAAATCGCAGTAAAAACTGAAAACCTCAGTCCACAGAGAGCCTTTCCTCAGGACCGGTAGAGTGAGAATCACAGCCTTTAAACAACTGCAAGCAAATGTAATTAAAGTGGGAACCCAAAAGGTTGTGGAAAGAAATAGGAAGGAAAGAAAAGAGGAACCAAGCAATTAGAGAAGTCTTTCCTGAGAACTGCGTTCCTCACTGGTAAAAAATAGAATTTGCGTGTTTCCACATACAAATGTAACTACTTTGGATGAAAAAAACTGAACAAAGACTTGTTTATGTTGCGTTCATCTCATCATTTTTGGCTGATCAGGCAACTTTTGCTTGCAGTTGTTTAAAGGCTGTGATTCTCACTCTAGTGGTCCTGAGGAAAGGCTCTCTGTGGACTGAGGTTTTCAGTTTTTACTTGATTTTTAGTTCTCATGAGAGCCCTCTCGAGGACATGTGCCTATGTGGTGCCTCTGCTCTCATCTAGTTGAATAAAAGGAAGTCGATACCTTAATACCATGTTTGGTACCATTCTAAGAGTGTCATTGACACAAAACTCACAAGTCAACTTCCCCACCTTGAAGAGTCAGTTTCCTCTAGCGTGGTGGGGAAGGCAAAGTTTAAACCGCATGCCCTCCACACTCTCTGTGTTTCCTTATTGGTAACTAACTCTATCAAGGGTCTCCATTCATCTTGCTAGAACCTCCAGAACTCCAGAAAGCAGCTCCCTTTATTGGATGTTGGAAGAGAGGGAAGGCCAGCCTTTATTCCCGGCTTCCCTAACCTTTTAACCCCACACCACCTCCAATATATGACTATTTTTCAGCAGTTAGGATAAGTAACTAGAATTACATTACAGAGGGGGATAAACTTAATCAAAGTACTAAATATGACTTTTTCCAAAGGCCTAAAGGAAAACACTCCAAGTATTAAATCCTTCACGTGGAATCTCTCCATAGAGATGCTCTCCACTCACACCTGGATTCTCTGCCCTCAACTCTCCACAAATGATCCTCCTTTTCATCTCTCCCAGCTAATTCCTTCTCCTGCATAACACACGTGCACACATGCATGCACACACACAAACACACACCTCTATATTTCTGTATTATTTCTATATCTAAATACGCTGAACACCGTGAGTGCACATTAATTCCTCTAATTCCAATCTAACACCACAGGCTTCATTCTAATTTTCTCCCTTTCCACACTCCTAACTCCTTTCTGTGACAGTAAGAAACCTGCTTTACTGCCTTTCACTTATTCCTTATTTGCTCAATCTCCTGGATGCTGTCAGTCTCCACCTGCTAACATGCCCCTCTCTTCCTAGTTGAGCTCTGACTCCCCATTCCAAGTCGCCATTCCCTGCGCTGATGCCCCCCTCCTCACTCTGTTTGAGGGTGCTGGCAAAGGGCCAGCCCACACCCCACCCCCACGAACATCCCCCACAAGCATCCTTCTCACCCTGCCAAGGTTCTGACTCCCGGTGCTAGGCCACTCCTCCGCAGGAAAGCCCTCCTCACTCTGCTTACACTCTGATTCCTGATGCTGGTCCCCTAGTCACCACTTCGACCCCCGTAGGCGCTAACATTCCACACAAGGTCACCCCGTGGTGGAAGCACCCCTCACCGTGGAGGGGTCTGACTTCCACTACCACGTGGACCCCCTCCTTATCCTGCCAAGTTTCTGAAACCCACGGCAAGGCTGCCCTCTGCATAGATGCTTTCTTCATCCTGCTTACGCTCTGACACTCCATGAAGGTCCTCCCTCCCACAGCAGTCATTCCCATCTCACCCTACTTAGGATGTGAGTTCCCTCGCTGGGCTACCCCACCACATTGACACCCTCCTTGGTCTCTGAAACCCACCCCAGGTCTACCCTCTGCAAGGATGTGCCCTCTCTCCATCTTGCTTAAGGGCTGAGTCCCAACCCCCACTGGGCCAACACTAAGTGTGAGCGTCCTCCCCACCCCTCCCACATGCTGACGTCCATACCAGCCTCCCCTGGAGTACTCTGCTCACCCGTTTGCGACTCTGACTCCCTACAGAAGGTCACCTCATGCATGGATGCCCTCCTCACCCTGCTTGTGCTCCAACTCACTGCACCTGACTCTCCCACCACATAGATGCCTTCTTTACTTCTCAGGCTCCGACCTCTCATATCAGGCTTCCCGTACTGTAGATACCCTCCTCAATCTTCTTACCCTCTGATACCGTGCACCAGGCCATTGCCAGGAGTGGACATCTGCTTCTCCTGCACAGGCTCTGGTCCTCCATGCCAGAACACTTTCCCACCTCCACAGGGATCTTCTTCTCACTCTGCTTGGGCTCCAGCACCACCATCAAGCCAACAGCCTGCATGCTCACCCTTCTCACCCTGCGAAAGCCCTCACGCTGTGCCAGACCACTGCTGTTCTCCCAGCCACCCCACCATAGACTCCTACCTTGTTCTGCCTAAACTGCTACTGCTTCATTTAGAATCAAATTATGTAGTAAGAAATGGGAAAGGGGAATCACAAAGCATAAGGGAAGGATAAGGGAATTTTAAGCTCTCCACAATTAATTATTGGACCTAACTAGCACTGGCACAGACAGGTATACATGCACACATAGTCCCTGAAATAATGATCATTGATTCTCAGAGGCTTTGTAATCTAAGCTCATAATTAGAAAGCAAAACATATGCCTAAAATTATAGCTCTCTCCCTGGAATAAGTCACATTATAACTGGATTACACTGTATCACCAACAACCCCAAAATCCAAGTGGCTTACAACAACAAACAGGTATTCTCACTCACATGACACATGGACTTAGGGTCAGCTTGGAGTTGACTGCAACTCTGCTTGGTCCCTCTCCAAGTGTTTTCTCATTCTTGGAGCTGATATTTACAGAATAGCTCCCCGTAAGCTGAACCATGCAGCAGCATCCTTTATTCAGATAACGTGTACATTGTACTCACTGTGATTCTGTTGGCCAGTGCAAGTTACCTGGACAAACCTGTAAGCGAGACAGGGAAATGTACTTTGTCTACAGAAAGACATGTCAAGGGTATCAAAGTTTAATCCTTTCACAAAGGAGAACATAAACACTAGGAAACGATAATAGAATCTACCCCCTTATCCCTTTAAATTATTTATCCAAGACATCTCTTGGGCAGTGATCTCCAAAATGGGGCACAAGTACCTTAAGCAGGATAAAAGAGGATTTGCTAAGGCACAGAGATAAAACAGTAAAACATCTGTTTATATGTATTTAAAATTTTAAGGAAGGTAAGCTTTACTAATATTGATTGCATGCTGTAATCCCAGCAATTTGGGAGGCCAAGGTGAGTGGATCACCTGAGGCTAGGAGTTCAAAACCAGCCTGGCCAACATGATGAAACCATGTCTCTACTAAAAATACAAAAATTAGCCAGGTGTGGTGGTGGGTACCTATAATCCCAGCTACCTGGGAGACTGAGGGAGGAAAAATCTCTTGAACGCAGGAGACAGAGGTTGCAGTGAGCCAAGATCATGCCACTGCAC
>NW_016107784.1:669608-679100 GCF_001604975.1 Cebus imitator | reverse complement strand
GGTTTCACCATGTTGACCAGGTTGGTCTCGATCTCTTGACCTCGTGATCCACCCGCCTCGGCCTCCCAAAGTGCTGGGATTATAGGCATGATTTTACCCAAGGTAAAAACTGAAAACGAGAATTTCTATAACTATATTAAAAAGAATTCTTTATTGCTCGTAGCTACAGGCTGAAAAGGCCAAAAAACAAAGTTTTAGTTGGAATCTACAGTTAAAAATTGCAAATTCAGTTGAATTCAAGCTTTGCTATGTCTCTTAAGTGAAAACTAGAGGCTTGATTGTGATAAAACGTGATCTCAAGAACTGATAAAGAAATAGATGGCGAATACCCATGTATTTCCCAAAGCATCACAGACACTCCAAGTCCACGAAGTTTCCTAACCCCACAAAAGCAGCAGATATAATGACAGCCTGAAGTCAGCCTCCGGTTATTTCCCAAATTGCTGTTGTCCAGAATCCCCACTGTCTCCCTGACCTGTGAAATAAGGTCCATTGTGATAAAAAGCCAAATTGAAGCTCCTGAACTTCCCCTTCCTAGCAAAATAAAATCAAAAGCAGTAAAGCATCTATAATGAAATCACAAAAATTAGCACCACTAGCAAAGGATTCAAAACTGAAGCCTAAGCAATCCCTATTACATTCTTGATTTAATTCAGTCATCTTGCCAGTACAGATGGGTCATAAAGAACGGGTGAGAGTAGATGGCCACAAATTTAATCAGAGGTGACTCCAATTTTAGCTGCTTTCCAAATTGACTCGCTCTGGTCAATACAGTACTTGGCCCTTCATATATCCCTATTAATGGCCAGGTACGGTGCCATTGCTCCTGAGGACTTAGAAAAGGCAAACGTAAAACCACTCCACAATGGTTGAACTAATTTACACTCCCGCCAACAGTGTAAAAGTGTTCCTATTTCTCCACGTCCTCTCCAGCTTCACATGTACCCCAAAACCTAAAATGCAATAAAATAAATAAATAAAAAAAAAAAAAAAAATAAATGGGAAAAAAAAAAAAAACACTCCAAAGAAATACTTCCACAACCCAGGTTAAAAAGGATTGCCCATGAGGAAAACACACACTAAAGACAAACACAACTAAAACTTAAACACATGACAACACATGAGGAAAAAAAGGATAGTAAATAAATATATAGAGTACAGTCTCACTGTAGTACACTGTAGTCTCACTGTAGTCTCACTGTAGTACAGTCTCACTGTAGTAAGTACATAAAGTATATAAAGAGTACATAAAGTATATAAAGAGTATATAAGAGTATATAAGAGTACATAAAGTATATAGTAAAGTAAAGAGTACATAAAGTATATAAAGAGTACTTTATATAAAGTATATAAAGAGTACAGTCTCACTGTAGTAAGAGAAATGCATATGTTTTCACCCAATATATTAACTAAATATAAAAATATTTTAAATAATATGTTGACAAAGTAAATAGAGAAGCAAACAGTCTCAGGATTTATATTAAGTATATATGTTAGACAGAAGATAATATAGCAACAAATCTATCAAAATTTTAAATGTTGGGAGAGGGAGGAAGGGAGACGAGGGTTGAAAATCTATTGGATACTCTGCTCAATACCTGAGTGACAGCATGAGTCATATCCCAAACTTCAGCAGCACACAACATACTCACAAACTAACCTGCACATGTAACCCCGGGTCTAAAAAAAAAGTTGAAATTTTTTTTTTATTTTAATTAATCACATTTCACCCACAAGTCCATTTCTGGGGAATCCTTTAAATTTTTCATTTAAGTATATAGTATATGTAAAAGATGTTCAGTATAAAATTTAGTGTGAAAAATGTGGGAAATGTTACTATGAATGAGGACAGAGGCTAAATACATTACGGTACATCCATACATTAGAGAGCCTTAATAGTTCTAAGATCAAACTAAACATAAGCAGAGACAAATGCATGGGCAAAGAAAGAACTTCAAAACATTATTAATTTCTAAAATAATAATATAAATAATGTACATGTAATTTTTATTTTATTAAAGGATCTTTGCATAGGCAGATAAATACAGAAAGAGAATGCTTTAAAAGATGTCTAGAAGGCCGGTGCAGTGGCTCACCCCTGTAATACCAGCACTTTAGGAGGCCAAGACAGGTGGATCACCTGAGGTCAGGAGTTCAAGACCAGCCCGGCCAACATGGTGAAACCCCGTCTCCACTAAAAATACAAAAATTAGCCGGGCATGGTGGCATGCACCTGTAGTCCCAGCTACTCGGGAGGCTGAGGCAGGAGAATTGCTTGAACCTGGGAGACAGAGGTTGCAGTGAGCCAAGATTGTGCCACTGCACTCCAGCTTGGGCAACAGAGCCAGACTCCATCTCAAAAAAAAAAAAAAAAAAAAAAAAAAAAAAAAAAAAAAAAAAAAAAAAAGATGTCTAAAAAAATGCATACAAAATCATTAACAATAGCTGACTTTGCAGAAGGGACTGAGGAGAGAAAATGGCAAGCAAGGGGGGTGCTCACACTGTTCCATGTACTTTATCATGTCTTTATCATGTGTCAAATATTGAATCCAAAGTCAGGGGATGGGGGAAGAAAGGGACATGATTTAAATTTCAATACAGTGGGAGACGCATAAGACCCAGTTATACATTGTCCAGTGGTAGCACAAAGGAGAGAGAAGGGATAGCTTCTGCCTGAGTGTATGAGAAAAGGGTCTATAGTAGATGAATAGGAACTTAGGGAAAAAGTATTTGAGGCAGAAAGACCAGAGCCTACAAAGGCACTGTGGTGTGAAATAGTGCAGCATCTAATTTAGATCAGTCTTGCTGGAATATTAATATGAATATGGAGGTTTCCTTTTCATAAAATGAAGGTGCAGAGGTAGCTACAATCAATTCCTTAACTATTACCTTTGACACTAGCATACTGTCACTTTAGGTACAAATTAGTAAAGTCGTTTCACCTGTCTATGCCTGTTTCCTCATCTGTGAAATATGGATAACCATGCTACCCATCCCAGAGGGTAAGAACTAAGAACTCTCAGAAGTGAAGGGGGAGGGGAAGCAAAAAAAAAAAAAAAAAAGACCTCTCAGAAGTAAAAGTTCCAGGGGGTTGTGTGAAGATTGAATGAGACAATCCTTATAAAGCACTTAGCTAGTTCCGAGCAAATGATCAGTTCTCAAAAAATACAGGATAAGAGGGCAGTTGGTTCAGGTTTCTGTGAAAAGGTGTACAGTATAAAGGCATACTATAAAAGGGGTTGAGCAGGATTACCAATAAGGAGAATAAGGAGTTAAATCCTTACTATAGAATCAGTCTGAAACACATCTCAGAAACGTGTCTCCCTACCCTTCCTTACTCCCCATTTCTCTCTATCAGACGACTCTTCCTACTTCCTGCCCCAATCTTGGGCATCTGCCTCACTTCTAAGACAATAAAAAAAGAATTCCTGTCATTTTGCCTTTACACCACCGCGTTACATACCTGGACAGCCAGAATTAGCAGCAGTACTAGTACCAGCAGCAAATATTTAAATGGAGCTGACCATATTCCAGACCCTGTTCTAGGCACTTTAATTACTTTATATATTTATTTTTCAGTGACAGTGTCTCATTGTCACCCAGGCTGGAGTGCAGTGGCACCATCAGAGTTCAAAATCCTGGGCTCAAGCGATCCTCCCGCCGTTGGGCTCCTAAATCATTGGGATTACAGGAGTGAGACACCATGCCCAGCTAAGCAATTTAATTTTTAAATTTATTTTACGGTCACAATATTCCATAGGTACTATTCTCATTTTGTATACGAGGAAACTGAGGCCAATAAAGTTTAACTAATTTTTCCATAGTCAAAAAGCCAGTAAGTGACAGAGACAAATTTTGTATCAAGGTAGTCTGTCTTCTCCCAAATCCATGCTCCTGACCACTATTCTTGACTGCCCATTCGTCCTCTATGATGGGTGGAGATGGGAGGAGGGGAGTGTCATTAAAATTAAGTATATTCCCCATTCAAATATTTATTGAAGTATTAAAGTATGAAGAAGGGATCAGTCAGTACTTCATTTTCTGCCTGCCCAAAACAGCTATTTTTCTACATTCTCAACAAACTTTAGATCAGTCACAGGCTTAGACTCCATGGATTAAATGACCTAGCCAGTCTTCATCTCTTTCTTTTTAAATGCTTCCCCTGTTCTCGTCCCATCTTAGATTGTTGAAAAAATAATAATTAAAAAAAAATAAATAAATAAAAATAATAAAAAAACAAATGCTTCCCCTGCCACCAGGAGTCTGAGCAAATGCCCACAACTGTTTTAGTTGCTAGGAGGAGCATGCCCTCTAGCGGTCCCATGCCAATATGCAGCCAGATGCAGCACCCACACAAAGTGCCTCAATGACATTTTTTCCCAATACTAGGTACGTTGGCAGAATACACATAATAGAAACAAAGAAAATGTTGAAAAACAAACCAAAGAATCCATAGTGGGTCTTAATGCATTATTTTAATTGAGGGGATGATGTTATCATTTGATGGGGCAGAACATGAAGTCACAATGGGCAATCATTTTACTGCTGGCTCAGATGCAGGCAATTTAAGTATATCAGTGCTTTTTTGAAAACATACCAGCCTGTATCATGTGTCTTTGAAAAGAAAACTAAATACAGCGGGCATGGTGGCTCATGCCTGTAATCCCAGCACTTTGGGAGGCTGAGGTGGGCGAATCACGGGGTCAGGAGTTTGAGACCAGCCTGGCCAATAATGGTGAAACCGTGTCTCTACTAAAAATACACAGATTAGCCAGGTGTGGTGGCATGCACCTGTACTCCCAACTACTCGGGAGGCTGAGGCAGAAGAATTACCTGAACTCAAGACAAAGTTTGCAGTGAGCCGAGATTGGGCCACTGCACTCCAGTCTGGGTGACAGAGCGAGACTCCTAGCAAAACTTTGAAATAAATGTCAAACAATAAAAATGCTGTTAAAACATCACAAGCCTATACAAACCCAGGCTAAGGACCCACAAATAAATAAAATTCTCCCTCTTTCCTTCTTGAATATGTGATTGATGGAGAATATGTGATTGATGGAGAACTCCTGAACATGAGTCTTATAGTCACGTAGATATTTTCTTCATGTACAATTGAGAGGCAATAAAAGAAACAGTTTTTGAAAAGGCTACAAAAAAAACAAAACATGGGCAAAGTACAATGCGACCTTAGTCACTTATAATTAAAATGAGACAGTAAGCTACTAAATGTATCATCAACTCTACTACGTTATACCTAGTGTTCCTTCCCCAGGCCAGAAAGTCTGTGTGCCAAAGTATAATCTGTCTTCGTTACTACTTACTTGGCTCTCTCATACTTACTGGCTCTGAAGCACAAAAATGAGATTTTCTCCACTCAAAACTATACAATTAAACAGAAATTAACCTGCTCCTGAGTGACTTTTGGGTAAACAATAAAATTAAGGTGGAAATCAAGAAATTCTTTGAAACTAATGAGAACAAATACGCAATATACCAGAATCTCTGGGACACAGCTAAAGCAGTGATTAACAGGGAAATTTGTAGTGCTAAATGCCCACATCAAAAAGTTAGAAATATCTCAAATTAACAACCTAACACCACACCTAGAGGAACTAAAGACAAGAGCAAACCAACCCAAAGCTAGCAGAAAGCAAGAAATAACCAAAACCAGAGCTGAACTAAAGAAACTGAGAAACAAAAACCCACACAAAAGATCGAGAAATCCCAGACTTTGTTTTTTAAAAGAATAAATAAGATTGACAGACCACTAGCTAGACTCATAAAGGAGGGGAAAAAACCCAGAAGATCCATATAAATACAATCAGAATGACAAAAGGGGCATAACCATTGGCCCCACAGAAATGCCAAAAACCCTCAGAGACTATTATGAACACTTCTATGCACACAAACTAGAAAATCTACAGGAAATGGATAAATTTTCGGAAACATGCAACCTCCCAAGATTGACCCAGGAAGAAATTGAATCTCTGAAGAGACCAATAACAAGTTCTGAAACTGAATCAGTAATAAAAAGCCTACCCACCAGAGAAGGCCGAGGACCAGATGGATTCACAACCAAATTCTACCACCTGTATAAAAAAGAAGTTCTGGCTGAACTATTCCTACTGTTCCAAAAAGTCTAGGAGGAAGGACCCACCACTAACTCATTCCATGAAGCCAGTATCATCCTGATTCCAAAAAAAAAAAAAAAAAAAAAAAAAAAAAAAGGGAAGCCAGGTCAATATCCTTGATGAACACAGATGCAAAATCCTCAACAAAATACAAGCAAACCAAATCCAGTAACACAACAAAAAACTTAATCCACCGTTATCAAGTAGGTTTTATCTCTGAGACACAAGGTTGGCTCAACATACACAAATCCATAAATGTGATTCACCACATAGAGAACTAAAAGCAAAAACCACATGCTCATCTAAATAGATGCAAAAAAAGGCTTTCGATAAAATTCAACATCCCTTCATGTTAAAAACCCTCAACACACTAGGCATTGAAGGAATATACCACAAAATAATAAGAGCCATCTATGACAGCCCCACAGCCAACATCATACTGAATGGGCAAAAGTTGCAAGCAATCTCCTTAAGAACTGGAACAAGACACAGATACCTACTCTCACCATTCCTATTCAACATAGTACTGGAAGTCCTAAGCAGGACCATCAGGCAAGAAAAAAAAATAAAAGTTATCCAAATAGTAAGAGAGGAAATCAAATCATCTGTTTCTTTACCTAGAAAACCCCATAGTCTGCCCAAAAGCTCGTAGATCTGATAAGCAACTTCAGTAAAGCTTCAGGATAGAAAGTCAATGTACAATAATCCAACATCCATCCAAGTTGGCAGTCAAATCAAGAACATAATTCCAGTCACAACAGCCACAAAAATAAAATAAAACAAAATAAAATACCTAAGAACACAGCTAACCAGGGAGGTGAAAGATCTCTACAACAAGAATTACAAAACACTGCTCAAAGAAATCAGAGATGACACAAACAAATGGAAAAATATTCCATGCTCATGAATAGAAATAATCAATATTATTAAAATGGCCATACTGTCCGAAGCAATTGACAGATTTGATGCTATTCCTATCGAACTACCAATGACATTCTTCACAGAATTTTTTAAAAACTATTCTAAAAGTCATATGGAACCAAAAAAGAGCTCAAATAGCCAGGACAATCCTAAGAAAAAGAACAAAGCTGGAGGGATCCTGTTATCTGACTTCAAACTATACTACGGGGCTACAGTAACCAAAACAGCATGGTACTGGCACAAAAACAGACATATAGACCAATGGAACAGAATAGAGAGTCCAGAAATAAAGCCGCACACCTCCAGCCATCTTATCTCTGAAAAAGTTGACAAGAACAAGCAACGGAGAAAGGACTCCCTATTCGATAAATGGTGCTAGAATAACTGGCTAGCCATATGGAGAAGACTGAAACTGGACCCCTTCCTTATACCGCATAGAAAAAGCAAGCCAGGATGTATTAAAGACTTAAATGTAAAACATAAAACTATAAAAACCCTGAAAGATAACCTAGGAAATATCGTTCTGGACATAGGAATGGGCAAAGATTTCATAAGGAATATGCCAAAACTGCAACAAAAACAAAAACTGACAAATGAAACCTGATTAAACTAAAGAGCTTCTGCACAGCAAAATAAACTATTCACAGAGTAAACAGACAACCAACAGAGTGGGAGAGTATATTTGTAAACTATGAATTTGACAAAGGTCTAATATCCAGGCTCTATAAGAACTTAAGCAAATTACCAAGCAAAAAACAACCGCATTAAAAAGTGGGCAAAGGACAAGAACAGACACTTTTCAAAAGAAGACATGTGGCCAAAAAGCATCTAAAAAATTGCTTAACATCACTAATCATTAGAGAAACACAAATCAATTGGACTGGTACAACTTGAAAAAAAAGAGAGAGAGAAACACGAATCAAAACCACAGTAAGATACCATCTCACACCAGTCAGAATGGCTACTATGAAAAAGTCAAAATAACAGCTGTTGATGAGGCTGCAGAAAAAAAGGAACACTTACACACTGCTGGTGGAAACATAAATTAGTTCAGCCATTGTAGAAAGTAGTATGGTGATTTCTCAAAGAACTTAGAACTACCATTCAACCCAGCAATCCCATTATTGGGTATATACACAAAGGAATATAAACCATTCTATCATAAAGACACATGCATGCCATGTACATATGTTCACTGCAGCACTATTCACAGTAGAAAAGTCATGGAATCAACCTAAATGCCCATCAATGGTAGACTAGATAAAGAAAATGCCGTGTATATACACACTATGGAATACTATACAGCCATAAAAAAGAACACATCGTTGGCGGCAACAAAGATAGAGCTGCAGGAATAGAAAACCAAATACCACATGTTCTCACTTATGAATGAGATCTAAACCTTGAGCACATATGGACACAAAGAAGAGACCAACAGATACTGGGTCCCTGAGCAGGGAGGGTGGAGGGAAAGGATTAAAAAACTACCTATCAGGTACTATGCTAATTACCTAAGTGACAAAATAATCTGTGCATCCAACCCCCATAACATGCAATTTACCTATATGATAAACCTGCGTATGTACCTCTGAACCTAAAATAGAATTATTTTTAAAAAGAAAGAAAAGGGCTGGGCGTGGTGTCTCACGCCTGTAATCCAAGCACTTTGGAGGCCAAGGCGGGCGGATCACCTGAGGTCAGGAGTTCAAGACCAGCCTGACCAACATGGTGAAACCCTGTCTTTGAAAAAAAAAGAAACAAAAGGTTGGCCAGACACAGTGGCTCATGCCTGTAATCCCAGCACTTTGGGAGGCCGAGAGAGGTGGGCCATGAGATCAGGAGATTGAGATCATCCTGACTAACATGGTGAAACCCCATCTCTTCTAAAAATACAAAAAAATTAGCTGGGCCTGGTGGCACATGCCTGTAGTCCCAGCTACTCAGCAGGCTGAGACAGGAGAATCACATGAACCCAGGAGGCGGAGGTTGCAGTGAGCCAAGATTGCACCACCCATCCTGGGCAACAGGGCGAGACTCCATCTCAAAAAAAAAAAAAGGGTGCAGGGAAACACCAAAAATATGGTGGAGAAGGCAGGGATGGTTTGATTGTTTCTTGAAGAAAATCAATTGACCTGTATTAGGATTCATGGAGAAGCCATAGGCTTTGATATGCACAGCGACACCCAGTTGGCTTGATTTATAATTATGAACAGAGAAAAAGAAACCAATTCATTTGCAAGGCATAAAGTACCAGAGGAAAAATGGGGAAAATGCATTGGAGTGACAAAAGGAAAATGTAATTGAATTTAATCTGAGGTGACTTACGATTCAATGTAAGACCAAGCATTGTCACAACTGGTGTATCTCATCTAGAAAACATTTAAGGTAATAGACTGGCCTTACTAAAATATACTGACCTAAAAAAAAAAAAAAAAAAAAA
>NW_016107784.1:664603-668726 GCF_001604975.1 Cebus imitator | reverse complement strand
ACTAAAAATACAAAAAATCAGCTGGGCATGGTGGCGCATGCCTGTAATCCCAGCTACTCAGGAGGCTGAGGCAGAATTGCCTGAACCCAGGAGGCGGAGGTTGCGGTGAGCCAAGATCGTGCCACTGCACTCCAGCCTGGGAAACAAGAGCGAAACTCCGTCTCAAAAAAAAAAAAAAAGACTACCAGCGCTTAAGTTCATTAAAGCATATTGTTACTCAATGGGAAAACTGAGTTGAAGATGAAATGATATTTTGGACTTTATTCTATAAGCAAAGAAGGATTAATAAAGTCAATTAATAGGAGAGTGAAAAAAAACATGAGCAGAGATTTGTTTCACAAAGATTATTCTGGGGGCAACATGTAAGCTGAATCAGAACTAAAAAAGCCATTGGCAAGCAGACTGCCTAGGAGGTTATCAGATGGAGCAGTGAGGAGTAATACAGGCTCACATTATAACAGGACCAGTAGTATCACGTATAATTAAGGGGAGTTGAGCAAGAAAGAGTATAGTCCACATTTTTTTCCCCAACAAAAACCTAAGGTCTAGGATCTACCTCTACCAATAGCAGTGCCTCAGAATCTCAGTAATGATAAGAAAGGACACAGTTCAGAAGTCACCTAAGCCCTACTATAAGGCAAAAGCAGGAGGTAATCAGAATCTCTAAAGAAAGCAGCATGTGTTACTTTTTACATATACATATATTTTTCCCCCCGCTTTATTGAGGTATGATTGACAAATAAAAATTGTATACAATTAGAATATACAATGTAATATTTTAATATATGTATACATTGTGAAATGATTACCACAATTAGGTTAATAAATGTATCCATCACCTCACATAGTAACTTGTGTGTGTGTGTGTGGTGAGAACACTTGAGATCTACTCTTAGCAAATTTCAGGTATATGTTATTATTAACTACAGTTACCATGCTTTACAGTAGGTCTCAGTGCTTATTCATCTTATAGCTGAAGGTTTGTACACTTTGACCACTATCTCCCTTCTTCCCCCACCTCCTGGTCCTGGGTAACCATGATTCTACTCCGTTTCTATGCATTTGACTTTTTTTAGATTCCACTTGTGAGATCATGCATTATTTATCTATGTCTGGCTTATTTCCTTTAGTGTCTTCTGCAGACAAAGACAATTTTATTTCTTCCTTTCTGATATGAATGCCTCTTATTTCTTTTTCTTGCCTAATTGTTCTGGCTACGTCTTCCAGTACTATGTTGAATAGAAGTCGTGGGTGGGCATCCTTGTCTTCTTCCTGAATTAGAGGAAAAGCTTTCAGTTTTTCACCATGGAAGATAATGTTAGTTCTGGGCTTGTGATATATGGCCTTTATTGTGTTGAAGCAAGTTCCTTCTATATCTAATTTTAGGGTATTTATCATAAAAGAATATTGAATTTAGTTAAATGTTTTTTTCTGCATATATTGAGATGACATGGCTTTTGTCCATTCTGTTAAGGCAGTTTATCATATTTATTGATTTGTGTGTGTTGAACCATCCTTGTATCCAAGGGATAAGTCCCACTTGAACATGGTGTATAATCTTTTAATGGGCTGTCAAATTCAGTTGGCTAGTATTTTGAGGATTTTGCATCTTTGTTTACAATCAGGGATAGTTAGATGTAATTTTCTTTTCTTGTAGTGTCCTTACCTGGTTTTGGTATCAGGGTAATGCTGATCCTGTAAAATGAGTTTGAAATTCTTCCCTCCATTTCAATTTTTTGGAAGAGTTTGAGAAAGATTGTTATCAGTTCTTTTATGTATGTAGGAGAAAAGGCATCTAAATTGCATTTATTTCCGCTCTGGTCATTGTTATTTCTTTCTGCTAACTTTGGGCTTTTGCTAGTTTCTGTGGGTGTAATAATAGGTTGTTTCTTTGAGATGTTTCTTTTTTCTTAGTGTAGGTAGTTAGCACTATAAATGTCCCTTTAGAACTCCTTTTGCTGCACCCCATAAATTTTGATATGCTGTGTTTCCACTTTGTCTCAATCTTTTTTGATTCTTTGACCCGTCAGTTGTTCAGGAAACTTTCTAATTTCCACATATTTGTGAATGTTCTGGTTTTCATCCTGTTATTGATTTCGAATTCCATACTATTATAGTCAAAAGATACTCAGCACGATTTCAATCTTAAATTTGTTAAGACTTGTTTGTGACCAAACACATTTATACTGGAGAACATTCGATATGCACTTGGGAAGCATGTGTATTCTGCTGCTGTTCAATAAATGTTATGTATATGTATGTCTCTTAGGCTTATTTTGTCTAAAGTGCAGTTCGGGTTCAATGTTTCCTCTTTGAGTCTGTCTGACCTATCCATTGTTGAAAGTGGAGCATTCTATTGCAGTGTATTTCCCACTTCAAGTCTGTTAAGAGGGCTGTTCTGCCATTCGTTCCTTTACTTTCTTAATAAACTTGCTTTCACTTTTTTAAAAAATCTGTTATTTGCTTTATGTATTTTGATGCATATATAATTGTTATACCATCTTAATGCATTTACCTCTTTGGGCCAGGCATAATGGCTCACGCCTGTAACCCCAGCACTTTGGGAGGCGAGGTGGGTGGATCACTTGAGGTCAGGAGTTCAAGACCAGCCTGGCCAACATGGCAAAACCCCATCTCTACTAAAAGTACAGAAATTACCTAGGCGTGATGGCATGTGCCTGTAGTCCCAGCTTCAGGAGGCTGAAAGCGGGGGAATCACTTGAACCCAGGAGGCAGAGGTTGCAGTGAGCTGAAATTGTACCACTACACTCCAGCCTGGGCGACAGAGGGAGACTCCGTCTCAAAAAAAAAAAAAAAAAAAAAAAGAATTTACCTCTTTGACATTTATGTAATGATCTTGTGTCTTGCTCTTGTTACAGCTTTTGACTTAAAGTCTATTTTGTCTGAAATACATACAGTATTTATCCTCAAGGAATACATTCCAAGATTCCCCATGGATGCCTGAAAACACAGATAGTGCTGAAACCAATATACATTATGTATTTTCCTATATATACACACCTATGATAAAGTTTAATTTATAAATTAGGCACAGGAAGAGATTAATAACTAATAATAAAATAAAATAATTATAACAATATGCCAGAGTCACTACTCTTATGCTCTGGGGCTACTAAGTAAATAAAATAAGGGTTACTTGAACTTGTATAAGCTTTGCAATTCCACAACAATCTGGTAACTGAGAGGACTAAGTGACAAATAGGTAGGTAATGTATACAGCATAGATACACTGGACAAAGGGATGATTCACATCCAGGACAGGGCAAAGTGGGATAGTGTGAGACTTCACCACACTACTCAGAACGGTGTGCCACTTTTAAACTTACGAAGAATTTTGGAAGCATGGTTGACTGCAGGTAACTGAAAGCTACCCCTGCTCTCTTTTGGTTTCCACTTGCATGAAATATCTTTCTCCATGTCTCACTTTCAGTCTGTATGTGTCCTTAAAGGTGAAGTGAGGCTTTTGTAGGCAGAATACAGTTGAGTCTTGTTTTTTTGATCCACTTAGCCACTCTGTGTTTTGATTGGAGAATGTAGTCCATTTTGTATTCAAAATAATCATTGAAGGCAAGGACTTACTACTGCCATTTTTTAAATTGTTTTCTGATTGTTTTGTGGCCCTTTGTTCCTTTCCTCTCTTGCTCTCTTCCTTTGTTATCTGATTTTCTGTAGTCCTTTGATTATTTTCTTTATCTTTTGTGTACCTATTATAGGTTTTCATTTTGTGGTTACCATGAGGTTTATATAACACTTTTTAACAGTCTATTTTAAGCTGATCACTTAAATCACATACAAAAACTCTAACTTTCCCTCCCATATACATTTTTTTTCCTTATATTAGAGACGGGGTCTCATTATGTCGGCCAGGTTGGTCTTGAACTTCTGGCCTCAAACAATCCTTCCGCCTCAGCCTCCCAAAGTGTTAGGATTACAGGAGTGAGCCACCACGTCCAGCTGCATTTTGTTTTGGGTATCACTTTTCGTCTTTTTTTTTTTTTTTTTGAGCCGGAGTTTCGCTCTTGTTACCCCGGCTGGAGTGCAATGGCGCGATCTCGGCTCACCGCAACCTCCGCCTCCTGGGTTCAGGCAATTCTCCTGCCTC
>NW_016107784.1:652969-663453 GCF_001604975.1 Cebus imitator | reverse complement strand
TTTTGAGTCTAGTCTCGCTCTGTCACCCAGGCTGGAGTGCAGTGGCTCCATCTTGGCTTAATGCGACCTCCGCCTCCCGGATTCAAGCAATTCTCCTGCTTCAGCCTCCCAAGTAGCTGGGATTATAGGCGCCTACCACCACACCAGGCTAATTTTTGTATTTTTAGTAGAGATGGGGTTTCACCATGTTGGCCAGGCTGGTCTCGAACTCCTGACCTCAGGTGACCTGCCCGCCTCGGCCTCCCAAAGTGCTGGGATTACGCTGTGAGCCACCGCACCCAGACAACCTTTATTTCTTAATAAAAAGTGATATAAATATCTTTTATTACCTACTGGTCCATTTATATCTGGTCAGTTAAATGTAAAAGGTAATCAAATAAGCAAATTAAAAGATAAAAGAGACACTACCTTTTTCATATTTTTAATTACCATTATTGCACCAATACAACATATGCTTTATATACATACATCTTAAACATTTTCCATTTTTCAGGAGTTCAAATACATAATATATTATCATCTTGAGAATACAAAGAACACAACATGGAGGAAGATTGAGAAAATAGGTTCCCAGTATTTAGTCACTAGTGATTCAACACTTTCCTTTTAGTGTTTTCTGTTGGTATTTTAATACGTCCTACCATGGCTCTGCGAGAATGGAGCTGCCTAGAAAAGGAGGCAATGAAAAGAAAATGGACCCAAAGTCAGAAAAAGTTAAGAAGGAAATCCAGGAAAGTAATATATTTTGAAACATAAGGACTCCCTTCTGCCAGAGTGTACATATCCAGATAGGTGCAAAAGGAAAGCAATTATATCTTCCCATTTCATCCTCAAAATTGCTCATTTAGAAACAAAATAGAAAGTACCCATTCATCTAAGAAGCAGAACTTTTTTCACAGCATTGTAAAGGAATGGCAGGGCAGAGGGAAAGGAAAGTGGTGGGAGAACAATTTGCTTTTCAGATATCCTGGGTGACAGGTATCGAAGCCTTGGGCAAAACCTGTCACAGTAAACCTGTGACTCTCCGACTTCCTTCACAAATGACAATACACATAATAGCAGCTTTCTATTAAAGAACTACATGAACTGAAAAGAAATGTTTATGGAAAGGGGCCAGATACCCAGGCAGCAAGGCAATGTGGGTACTAAACAAGAGTTGAGTGCTTTCAACCTCTCTGCTCTACAGATCAGGTTAAAAACTCTAAACCCTTCAACTTTAGGTCAAATAACAGGGCAAACACAAATTAATGCCATGCTTCAAATGCAGCTACCAGAGGAAGCTGCAAGAAATTAAACACTCCTATAGAATATTACTTGGAAAGCACAGCCTCTTGAACCTCCTTCATCACAGAGACACCCACTGGTCAAAGATGTTACACAATTCAAATTCAACAAACAGAAAAGAATAGTGGAGGTGCCACCAACACAACCCTCTTATCACAGAAAGAGACATATAAACACACAAGAGGGTGATGGAGCGGCACCCAGCACTGGATGTTCACTGAGTACGACAAGCCTGAAGGAGGCTACACAGCAGAGACCCAGGAAATAGGTCTTTCTCCATATCTACCCCTGTCAAAATTCTGAATCTGTAAACACTGAGGTCAGCCTGTCTATTTTTAGTCCTGGGTTAGTGGTGAAGGAAGTTGCAAGGTTTTTGCCTCCCCTGAAATTGCTAAATAGGGCTTCACAAAGAGGCACACAAGGGTCATGAGATGATTTTGAAATAAGTTAAAGAATTTAAAAGATGAGACAAATTTTACAGATGCTAGAGGTCACTCCCCCCTCAGACACTGGTCTTTTGAGCCCTGCATAGTCAGCCAAAACTATAAGATCCACTGGTCCCCTACGTTGGTACTAAGCAGGAGACAACAGATACTCTCTTGGCTGTACAAGTAACAACATAGGGGAGTGGCATAAACCAGCTTGAAGGTAATGTTGAAGCTATGAAAAAGATTGTCCAGTCATTTCGGTTCTGGGGAGGAAATGGGTTCCTAACTTCCCTCACAGACTGGTGCCCTCAAGGTCATTTTTATTCCTCAAGTCTGTCCTTAATGTCCTGCCAATGCCATTCAGAACTGGACCCAGTTGGATGGCTGTGGTGCCTGGTTTGGAACCGAGCTGTAAGACAGGAGAATAGAGAAAGCCAAAGACATAATATTAGGATAACAACTCCATTCTTTACTTAATAGTTTCTAAGAAACCACTGCCTAGAATTTCCAAAACCGTACTTCATGGCAATTCTACTTACCAAGGCCTGAAACATCCCACTCAAACCTCATCCTACAGCTTCCTTGTCCCACCATTCCCAGAACTACTGTATTTCCTTCACTAGAACTCCTGCGAAAGACTCTTAAGTGACTGCAAATTCATCACTTTTCTAGATCAAAGATTTCCATTGACTGTACGTATCTTCTACACCCGGACTGAGAGTATGCTAGTTTCACTATGCCCATTACCTGGATGCAGTGCTGAAGTCTCCCCACAAGTCGTTGCTTGCAGAAACTGGAGTTGGTGCTGGCGTCGTGACAGGAGCAGGAGAATCTAAATCTAAAAGGATATCTAAACACAAGGTAAGAAAAGAAAAAGGAAAAGAGAAAAACATGATCAAAATCTTGGAAATAAGAATTTACGTTGCCGGGCGCGGTGGCTCACGCTTGTAATCCCAGCACTTTGGGAGGCCGAGGAGGGTGGATCACAAGGTCAAGAGATCGAGACCATCCTGGTCAACATGGTGAAACCCCGTCTCTACTAAAAATACAAAAATTAGCTGGGCATGGTGGCACACGCCTGTAGTCCCAGCTACTTGGGAGGCTGAGGCAGGAGAATTGCTTGAACCTGGGAGGCGGAGGTTGCAGTGAGCCGAGATCGCGCCATTGCACTCCAGCCTGGGTAACAAGAGCGAAACTCCGTCTCAAAAAAAAAAAAAAAAAAAAGAATTTATGTTTACACAAAAACGTCTATACACAAATGCCACAGCAGCTTTATTTGTAATGGTCAAAAACTGTAAAGAACCTAAATGTCATTCCATGGGCAATAGTTACACACACTGGTATATCCATGCCGTGGAATAGTACGCAGCAATAAAAAGGAACATAACTACTGACATGCACAACTTGAATGAATCTCAAGGGAATTATGCTAAGTGGAAAAAGCCTATCCCAAAGATTACATGCTGTATGATTCCTTTTATAGGATATTCCTGAAAGTGACAAAATTATAAAGATGGAGAACAGACTGGTGATTGCCAAGGGTTGGGAATGGGGGAAGAAAGGATGAGAGGGAGATGGGTGTGGCTATATAAGGTTGCCACAGGGGATCTTTGTAGTGATTAAACTGTTCTACAGCCTGAAATGATAGTGGAACCATGAACCTATACATGACAAAACTGCACAGAACTGGCCAGATACAGTGGCTCACACCTGTAATCCCAGCATTTTGGGGGGCCAAGGCAGGAGGATCCCTGTAGCCCAGGAGTTCGAGGCCAGCCTGGGTAACATAGTGAGATTCTGTTGCTACAAAAAATGTAAAAATTAGCTGGGTGTGGCAGTGTGTACCTGTAGTCCCAGATGTTTGGGAGGCTGAGGCAGGAGGATCTCTTGAGCCCAGGACTTTGAGGCTGCAGTGAGCTATGACTGCACTACTGTACTCTAGCCTGGGCGACAGTGTGAGACTCTGATGTGAAAAATAAAAAACAAAAAAACCTGCAGAGAATATACAGATGCACACAAATACGCGGCGATGAGAACATGCAAAATGGCGTAGGCTGAATGAGATGAGAAAGTGGTGTCAGTGTCAATTTTTCATGTGTGATACTTGGCAACAGTTTCATAAAATATTACCAATTAAGGGAAACTGGGAAAAGGGCAAACAGGATCTCTTCATATTATTTATTATACTGCATGTTAATCTACAATTATCTTAAAATAGAAATTTAATTTTAAAAAAAATCTTAGATACTATCCCCAGTGTCTCCTGGCAACACTTACTGAAAGAAACAAGCTGTGACATTTTCACCTCAAAAATTCCAGAAACAGAAAGCTTACCCTTAGTAATCAATTCAACAGATTGTCTGCATTGTCCATCCAATACATTACGTTAAAATTCCCAGATTCTAAGATATAGTTCTCCAACCTTAGAAAAATTCTTTTCTCAGTTCCAATGCTCTCATTTTTCAAATGAGAAGCTATAACCATACTTATTCCTTCTCCCACCAGAAAGAATGAAAGTGTATGCACAAAACTAGATATCTTCTCCTTTTCTCCCAAACGCTCTTGTGAAGAAATGGGAAGGCTTAAGAGATAACATTTACTAAATGGCTACTACATTCCAAGTGCTATGCTAGGTGCTATCAAATAATTTAACCCTCACTATCTTAAGATGGTATTCTTTATTTTATTTATTTATTTTTTTAACGAGATTGGGTCTCCCTGTGTCACCCAGGCTGGAGTACAGTGGCACAAACATGGTTCACTGCAGTCTCAACCTCCCAGGCTCAAGCCATCCTCCCACCTCAGTCTCCCGAATAGCTGGGACTATAGGCGTGACCACCAGGTCCAACTAATTTTTGTATTTTTTTGTAGAGATGGAGCTTCGTCACGTTGCCCAGGCTGATCTCAAACTCCTAAGCTCAAGCAATCCACCCACCTCAGTCTCCCAAAGCATTGAGATTACAGGGGTGAGCCAAGGTGGCCAGCTGGGGTGATTTTACATCTCCAGTTGGTAGATAAGGAAATTGAGACTCAAAAAACTTAAGTGGTATTTACCAAGCACATTCAAATATAAAGTGGCAGAGCCATGACCAAAAATCTTGGTACATCTGACTTAAAAACCTATAAGCATCTAACCAAGAAAAAAATGAAGGAAATAGTCTTTTTAATACGCATATATTTTCTGCCAAAGAACCTACGAGACACTATGACTCTTAGTTCCAGAAAAGCTTTGATTCCTTGCTAGAAGCCGCCAGAATCACCTTGTCAGTACCATGAGCTATTTTGTAGCAAAAACACCAACTCTCCTTGACAAACAGGTGTTTCTCATTTAAAACGTAAGACTGGATTTCTCAAAATTAGAAGTGCTAGATTTACCTGCATCACTGCCTCCATGGTTAGATTTTGGAATGGGTGGAGGAGTGACATGATTGCTGATGGCAACTGAGGAGGATGGTGGGGGAATAGTGACTTTGCCTCCTGGCGGGGGTGGGAGTAAGCTCAGGCCTCCACCCTTTGCAGTCCTGGGCTTAGAAGCACCTCCTTTCTTGGTTGTAATGTTCTACAAAAGAAAAAAGGGAGAACAAGAGAAAGATGTCACAGGCTTATAGAAGCATAGGAAAACAAAATTTTTTAAAACGATACTCACCCCAATACTCAACTTGATGGTCTGTCCTTCCTTGAAGCCCAGATCCAACTTAGGACGAGCATCCATTTCTTGAGATTCCTTGGAAATCTCAGATTCCTGCTTTACCCACCTTTGGGAACACAGCAAGTTATCTTAGTTTGAGATTTCCTGAAAGCAGAGTCTGACATACAAATTTGAGTTAATTTACCTTTATGAAATGGGATTCCAGAAATCACAGTGAGAGATAAAAAGGAATGAGAAAAGAAAGGAAAAAAAGCCAAGAGAGAAAACAACTGGGGTTCAATCCCACTGGGGACTCTCTGAAAAATCTTAAGGAATACATATCAGACTTGCCCCTTCCAAAAGGATGGCATTTAGCCAATTCCCATTCCCCACATTTGGGGGCTGCTCCTGAGAGGGTGTTAGTTTCTTAGTCTTTCCAAGTTAAACCTTGCACTTAGCCTTCTACAACTTCAGAGAGCTCTGAGGCAGAAAAAAAATATGCTTGCTCTTGAGGTAGGAAGCTGATGGTGTGCATAGCGCTGTCAACCCCAGCTTCAGCAAAATCAAGCGGGCTAAAGAAATGTTGCAATAGTCACAAAACATGTCAGCTACATAAGGCAACAAGAGTGGCACACAGCTCCCCAGATAAAGCACTGCTGTTACTGTCAGCCTCCCTCTACCACCTAAAAAATGGGGCAAATTCAACAGAGCATCACTTCAAACTACAGCACAAGGGCTCTAAAACATATTGCAGGCTATAAGGAAAGGAAACATGGAATAGATACAAAGATGACCTAAGGAAACAAAAGTGAATGGGGAGATTTATATTCATAATGAAGTAGCTAAGAAATAAAGAAACCAGGAGGTAAAAAAGATGCTGCCCATTCATGTGAGAAGCGGCATTCCTATAACCAACCTGGTAACTAAGGACAAGCTTCACTCACTTGAAGTGATCCTGCAAGGAGACATTAAAGTCGAAGGCATCTCCCCGATCTGTGAAGCCAATGCCAATGAAAGCACTGCGCCCTGTGAAAAAGGTAGGAAGACTCGACTAGGAAGTATCCTCTATGGCAGGACGCCCCAACCCCCAGTACCCGTCCGTGGCCTGTTAGAAACCAGGCCGTACAACAGGAGGTGAGTTGCGCACAAGAGAGCAAAGCTTCATTGTATTCACAGCCGCTCCCCATTGCCTGTATTACCACCTGAGCTCTGCCTCCTGTCAGATCAGTGGCAGCATTAGATTCTCACAGGAGAGTGAACCCTACTGTGAACTGTGCATGTGAGGGATCTAGGCTGCATGCTCCTTATGAAAATCTAATGCCTGATGATCTGTCACTGTCTCCCATCACCCCCAAACAGGACCATCTAGTTGCAGGAAAACAAGCTCAAGGTCCCCACTGGTTCTACATTATAGTGAGTTGTATGATTATTTCATTACACATTACAATGTAATAATCACATTTTCTCATAGACCAAGAGTCAGCATACTACATGTAGAAATAAAGTGAACAATAAACGTAATGCACTTGAATCATCTTGAAACCATCCCCTAATGCCGGTCTACGGAAAACTGTCTTTCACAAAATGGGTCCCTGGTACCAAAAAGGTTGGGGACTGATGCTCCATGGCAACTTTTTCCCAATGAAAATATAACAGTCACCCTCACTAGTCAAAGTCTGTGAATTTCTCAAGACCAAGAGTGAGTAAGCTACATACAGCCCACAGACCTTATCCTATCATAGCTTGGTCTTGTAGAAACAATTTTATTGGAACATAGCCATATCAATTTGTTTACATATTTTCTACAGTGCTTTCACACTGCAGCAGCAAAACTGGGTAGTTGCAACAGAGGCCACTTGACCTGCAAAACTTGAAGAATTTATTATTCGTCTCAGCTTGCCAACCTCTGTTATAGACCATGGAGAAAGGACTGAAAGACTGAGAACTACTGCCCCACACATAGATGATTCAAGATAGTCTCATCACAAATAATAAATAAGCAAAATGTGTTAATTCTTTTTTTTTTTGAGACAGAGTTTTGCTCTCGTTGCCCAGGCTGGAGTGGAATGGTGCGATCTCGGCTCACTGCAACCTCCACCTCCCCGGTTCAAGCAACTCTCTGGACTCAGCCTCCCGAGTAGCTGGGATTACAGGCACGCACCACCATGTTCAGCTGATTTTTCTATTTTTAATAGAGACAGGATTTCATCATATTGGTCAGGCCGGTCTCAAACTCCTGACCTCAGGTGATCCATCCGTCTTGGCCTCCCAAACTGTAAAATGTGTTAATTCTTTTGTTAGGTATACGTTTTGATTCGTAAGTCTACATATGAATTACCGCATCTTGAACTTTTGTTCATATCTATTACAAATAACATGTTAATACTTTTCCTTTAGCAACTATAGTAACTTTAGATAAAGGGAAGAAAAAATATAGTAAACCAAAGAAAGATAAATGCGATCAGACACACTTTTCATGGCTGCGCATTCACCTGTTTTCCTAACTTCATCCCATTCAAAAATCCCATTTCTCTTACCAGTTCCATCCTGGATCCGGATCACAAAGTAGCGGCTGGAATCTGTCACTGTCTCCACAGCAATACCAGGATATTGTTCTACTGGTGCCTGGGCAAAGAGCTCCCCTGACAGATAAGAAAAAGACTTTTCTGAGCGAAGAAAGCCAAAACCCAGAACTCTAGTTAACAAGCATTTCCATTCCAGTCCCCAACTTGAAGGTACTTACAAAAGCACACCAAACTAATATCCTTATTGTTAGAGTCACCTGCAAAGATTACCTGAAACTTTATCCTCAAGTTTGATATAGGCAATCTTCCCTTTTGAAGTGATTCGGAGGCGACCAGTCCAATCAGGCTGGTCTAATTTCCAGTCAGATGCCCTAGGACAGGAAAAGAGAAAGCCTCAGGCACATGTTTTTAATTTACTAAAGCCTACCCCTAATCTTTTACTGTATCTCTATTTCCCTGTCCTAGATTGCCTATTCTTTCTACCTATTAATCAATAAGAATAATTCATGATCTGTTTAGATGCCTCATATTATACATTGTCCAAAGCAAGTAAAAGACAGTGCTGCTATTTGAGGACTTTGGAGTCCAATAAGCATCATTAAAAACATGTAAAAGCATGAATAATAGCAATAAAAAATAAAATTTTGGCCAGGTGCGGTGGCTCAAGCCTATAATCCTAGCACTTTGGGAGGCCAAAGTGGGTGGATCACTTGAGGCCAGGAGTTTAAGACCAGCCTGGCCAACATGGTGAAACCCCATCTCTTCTAAAAATACAAAAATTAGCTGGGTGTGGTGGCGTGTGCCTGTAATCCCTTGGGAAGAAGAGGCAGAGTAACTTGAACCTGGGAGATGGAGATTGCAGTGAGCCGAGATTGCGCCACTGCACTCCGGCCTGGGCGACAGAACGAGACTGGGTCTCAAAATAAATAAATAAATAAAATTTCTCCCAATGATGCTATTTTCAAACTATAGATGGTATACTAGATAACAACTGCTTTACTGATCAGATAACAACAAAGTCTACTAAATTAAATACCCTAGGTAATGGCAGCGCTCCCAAATCACCAAATATATTATCTTTCACTGAACTCAACCAATATTTATATAACACTTATTAAGACAGAGGAACCACTGTTCTAGATGCTTAAGATACAAAAGCAACCGAAACAAAGATTTCTACCCTCATGAGGTTTACATTCTAACAGAAGATAGAAAATAAAAAAGAAACATAATAAATAGCATAATTAGTATCTTAGAAGGTGGTAAGTTCTAAGGTGAAGAGGATATATAGAGGCATATTAGGAAGATTGAGAAGACAGAGGGAGAGTGAACAGGTTGTAGCATTCAAGAGGGTGGTTAGAGTAGTTCTCATGAAGGTGAAACGTGAGCTACAATGTGAAGCAAGTGAGTTATCTACCCATACGGACATCTAGAGGGAAAGGATTCTAGGCATAGGCAACAGCTAGCACAAAGGTGCTGAGGTCGGGGCATGCCTGGCATGTCTGAGAGACAGCAAGGAAGCCACTGTGGTTAGAACAGAGTAAGAGATGAGGTCGCAGAGGTAACAGAGGGCCAGATCATGCAGGCCATAGTAACAACTTCACCTTTCACTCTGAGTGAAAAAAGAGCTATTACAGATTTAAAGCAGAGGTGTGACATGATCTCCCTTATACTCTAAAAGATTACTACAGCTGCTGTCTGGAGAGAAGCTGTAGGGATAAGAGGGCTGAAGCAGGGGTTAGCTAAATGACTACGGCAGTAATCTAGAAAAGTCACAATGGTGGCAGAAGTGCTTCGACTTTGCATATGTTGAGGGTAAAGGCAGCAGGATTTCTAAGGGATTAGATGTGGGAAGAGAAGAGAAAAAGAGAAGCAAGGACGACTCCAAGGTGTTTAGCCTGAGCAAAGGAGTTCCAATAACTGACGTAGAGTAGACAGTTAAATATACGAGACGAGTTCAGGAAAGATAGCTGGGCTGGAAATACAAACATCCATGAAAACATTAGAAATATATAAAATGTGGTATAATCAACTTGAACGACATCTAAGATTATTTATGACACATTTTACAAAACATTGCATTTGTGATTTGTTTTGCCAGGAGTATGGAAAAGGGATTAGCAAAGTAAAAGTTATTAATAATTCATCCTTGAGGAAACCGAAGACTAATACTTAAAGGCTAGAAAAGCAACAATAAGGTACATCTGAACAAGAATGAGTTTAACAAGATGAGAGGTAAAAAGCTGAAAGGAGGAAAATGAAAATGAAAATGAGCAAAGGTTTTGAACAGGATCTGTAAAATAAGTCCTTCCCATTCTCCTTGCTCTTGATTCCCTGCCCTCAAAGACCCTCAAGTACCTAAATCTGATCCAGATTAGAGAGCTCTAAAGTTCCTCATCTATTATATATTTTTAATGAGTCATTACCAATTCTAATCATGTAAGCCATTAGCGCTAATGTAAGCCACCAAGAGCTAATGTAAACAGGCTATTAAAAATATTAGGAACAGCCAGGCGCGGTGGCTCACGCCTGTAATCCCAGCACTTTGGGAGGCCGAGGCGGGTGGATCACGAGGTCAAGATCGAGACCATCCTGGTCAACACGGTGAAACCCCGTCTC
>NW_016107784.1:646142-651170 GCF_001604975.1 Cebus imitator | reverse complement strand
CACAGGGAAGGGAGCACTACACACTGGGGTCTGTTGGGGGGAAATAGAGGAGGGACAGCGTGGGGTGGGAGTTGGGGAGACATAACATGGGGAGAAATGCCAGATATAGGTGATGGGGAAGAAGGCAGCACATCACACTGCCACGTGTGTGCCTATGCAACCATCTTGCATGTTCTTCACATGTACCCCAAAACCTAAAATGCAATAAAAAAATAAAAATATATTAAAAAATTTTAAAAAGTTAAAAAAAAAAAAAAATTTTCTTTCTCAAAGTCTAGAAGTCTGGTCAGTGAAAGTCTGGGAAGGAACAGCTTACACTAGGTAAATTAAAGTCAATTATTCTCTTTAATCTTATCAATCACTCAAGGAAGAATTCCTCCTGCTTGCTAAAAAGCCGTTTGTCCTTTAATATCAGCCTAGATAATGAATCCTGCTCATAATATAAAGTGGGTTCTGGTAAACCAGAAAGATTATACAGGCAAAAAGAAAACTAACATTTACAAAACCAAGCATTTATGTTCCAGGCATTAGGCCCATTCTTGTGCAAATTAAGTGAGAGGACCCTGCAAGGTAACTATTATTATATTCATTTTTACAAATAAAGAAACTAACATTCAAAAGTGTTAAGTGATTTGCCAAAGATAACCCAGCAAATGAGAGAGTGACCCCGGGACGTGGGTCACTCCCTTCACTAACACTTAATTCTGCTCTCTTCATGTACTGTACTAAAAAAGTGACTAACGACAACATGCCTCTTGGAGGATTAAAAAATGCCAATAGGCATGGAAAACATAGAAGGATAAGAGTATGCTGGCGGCGTAAGGCGCGCGGGCCCCGGAGCCGGCGCAGCGGAGCGCTGCGAGCCTGACGCCTCCCGCCCCGAACATGCGGAGGCCGGCCCAGGCAGCGCGGGAGCCGGAGCCGGGGACCCAGCGGGCGCGGGGCCTGGAGCGGGGGTCCTCGCCGCGCTGCTGAACCTGGGCCGGCCGTCCACATGCTGCTCACGGGCCTGGCCACAGAGGAGCCAAGCTGTGAACCGTGAACTTTGAGGCAGTGGGACCTGTCAGCAGAATGTCTCCTGCCCCCAAGAGCGACCCCGAGGCCACCAAGATGAGCACCGCGGCCTGGCCGGCCCGAGCGCCTGCGTCTCTGTAGCCGGGAGCTGCGGGCCGCGCCCGCCCGCCCGCCAGCCGCCAGGATGTTGTAGCCTCAGAGGAGCCAGGACCTCAGGTTTCCACAGACCTGGGATTTGCACGGCAGCAGAGTCACCGTGGAGAGGCCAGGGTATCACAAACTTAAGGATTTTTACAAGAAAAGAGAGAAAGAAGAGACAGAGGAGGGCTGGAGAATGTCCAAGGCCGGCCGGGGCCGGAGCAACCACGGCATCCGGAGCTCGGGGACCAGCTCTGGGGTCCTGATGGTGGGCCCTAACTTCCGGGTCGGCAAGAAGATCGGCTGTGGCAACTTCGGGGAGCTCCGCCTGGGAAAGAATCTCTATGCAAATGAATAGGTGGCTATCAAATTGGAGCCAATCAAGTCCCGGGCCCCACAGCTGCACCTGGAGTACCGGTTCTACAAGCAGCTCAGTGTCACAGAGGGCGTCCCTCAGGTCTCCTGCTTCGGCCCGTGCGGGAAGTTCGACGCCATGGTGCTGGAGCTGCTGGGGCCCAGCCTGGAGGACGAGTGCGACCTGTGCGACCGCACCTTCACGCTCAAGACGGTGCTGATGATCACCTGATGATCACCATCCAGCTGATCACGCGCATGGAGTACGTGCACACCAAGAGCCTCATCTACTGGGACGTGAAGCCCGAGAACTTCCGGGTGGGCCGCCCGGGGACCAAGCAGCAGCAAGCCATCCACATCATCGACTTCGGGCTGGCCAAGGAGTAATCGACCCGGAGACCAAGAAGCACATTCCGTACCGCGAGCACAAGAGCCTGACGGGCACAGCGCGCTACGTGAGCATCAACACGCACCTGGACGACCTGGAGGCGCTGGGCCACCTGTTCATGTACTTCCTGCGCGGCAGCCTCCCCTGGCAGGGGCTCAAGGCCGACACGCTCAAGGAGCGGTACCGGAAGATGGGGGACACCAAATGCGCCACGCCCAGTGAGGTGCTTGGCGCGAACTTCTCAGAGGAGATGGCCACATACCTGCGCTACGTGCGGCGCCTGGACTTCTTCGAGAAGCCTGACTATGACTACCTGCGCAAGCTCTTCACCGACCTCTTCGACCGCAGCGGCGTTGTGTTCGACTATGAGTACTACTGGGCCGGAAAGCCCCTGCCGACCCCCATCGGCACCATCCACACCGACCTGCCCTCCCAGGCTCGGCTCTGAGACAAAGCCCAGCCACACAGCAAAAACCAGGCGCTGAACTCCACCAACGGGGAGCTGAACGCTGACGACCCCACGGCGGGCCACTCCAATGCCCCCATCACGGCGCCTGCAGAGGTGGAAGTCACCAATGAAACCAAATGCTACTGCTTCTCCAAGAGAAGAAAGAGAAAATCGCTGCAGCGACACAAGTGACCGGGCGCATGCAGCCCCCTGAATCTTCTCCGTGCAGCCCCTTGGGGCGGGAGCTTATGCGAGGCCTTCGAGGCCCACCCACAGCGGCCCAGGGCCAGACCCTGGCTGGAAGCCAGGACGCAGACTGCAGGGGCCGCCCTGGCTCGGCTGGCAGCCCCACCCCGGGACGTGGGTCACTCCCTTCACGTAAGACTTTGGCAAAATTCCTACACCTGTGTCTAGTCCTCCCCTCCAAGAGCATTAACTATTTAAAACAAGGAAAAAAGGAAAAAACAGAGGCCCGCCCTGCCCCACGCCTGCCCCTCCGTTTCTTTGCTGAAGTGAGTAGTGTGATCTGGGGGCTCCGGCTGAGGCCCGGCCCCGCCAGCCGCCCCCGTTAGCGTCATAAAGTCCAGCTTGTCTCCCTCGATCCAAAGGCCGTTTTCTCGAGGGGAGGGCAGGCCCGGCTTGGAGGGGTGCTGTGGGGCCGTCTTGCCCAGGCCCTCCTGGGAGGGGCACAGGCATTGCTGCCAGGGGTGAGGCCTTGCTGCAGGCCTCCCTGAAGCCAAAGGGGAAGGCAGGGGTGGGGCCGCAGCTGAAGCCGGCTCCCCAACCAAAATGCTGCACCAAAGCTTGGGCGCCACAGACACGACCACTGCAGCCTCTTCCCAGCCTGGCCCCGGCGAGTGCAGGTGGGCCCTGCCAGGCGGGTGCTTCTCGACGCACCTACTCCCAGAGGCTGTGCCCCGACGCCCAGAACCCGAGGCAGGACGGCTGGCTGGTGTCGCCTTGCCTAGCCCCGGGCCGTACTGAATGGGGCGCGGGCACAGGGCTTCCTGCCTCTGTGCTCTGCCACCCGGCCAGCGGCCAGGACAAAACGCCTTAAAGCCCCGGCCCAGCCCCGCAGGTGTGCGCGCAGGGGGCCTGGGGGCGCCCTGAACTGGCAGGCGGTCCCCAGCGGGGTCGCCTGGAGGCTGCAAGGCAGAGTGGGGCAGCTTGGGGCCTTGGCTGGGAGTCTAGGTTTTGCCTTACCAAGTATACAGAAATGGCATTCACGTTTCTCTGACGCTCCCTTGAAGCCATAGAATTTAGGGGCTTTTTAAAAAAAAGGAATCAAAAACAAAAAAAAAGAAGGATAAGAGTAAAATTAAGAAACGGTTTTAAGGCTCAGTGCAGCTAATTGATATCAAGTATAAAGGTTGTGGAAAACTAGGAAGTGAAGATTGAGAATGCAGATGTGGGATAGAGGGGAGATGTTTTAAAAAGCATGAAGAAGAAAAAGACTATAATCCCACTTCAATGTGTGTCATATCCTTTAGGAGTCTTAACTCCTAAAGTTGGAAGTAATGAGCTATTTGACCTTATTTAACAGTTCCATCAATGTTAATTTATGTGATTAGGTTTCTGTGTAATCTACTGACTTCTTCTTTCAGTTAACATTTACAGAGTACCCAAAGTGTACCAGATACTGTGCTAGACCCCAGGAACACCAAGTTAAAAAGATCTCAAGTTGTTCACAGTCTAGTCTGGAGAAAAAAGGACACTAAACAATCCATTACAATACAAAATGAAGAGCCCTGGAATAGAGACAAGAATAAGGTGCTATGCAGGAACAGAAAACCAAACCCCACACGTTCTCACTCATAAGTGGGAGTTAAACAATGAGAACACATGGACACAGGGTAGGGAACAACACACACTGGGGACTGTCAGGGGAGGAGCGAGGATGACAGGTTGATGAGTATAGCAAACCACCATGGCACATGCATACCTATGTAACAAACCTGCACATTCTGCACATGTATCCCAGAACTTAAAAGTCAAAAAAATTTTTAAAAAGAAAAAAGAATAAGGTGCTATGGAAGCACACAGGGTGCATATCTAAGCCGGAATGGAAGGCTCACATAGGGCTTCCCAAAGAAGGTGATGTCTAAGCGACTCATACAGTACCTGTAACTACCATTCAAAAGTATGTTGATTTCTACTCAAGGTCAGTTTGGGGTCCAATTAAAAGCTTATTGAAAACAGAACTGCTACCTCTTTGCCAAAGGTGCAACCCACAGGGCCCAGTGCACAGGTCAGCAAGCATAAAAATATTGATTCATGATGAATAAAACTCTGGTAAGGGGCAAAATAATGGACATAAGGAGAGGGTAACATTTCAGCCAAAATAATGATAAATGCCAGGAGGAAAATCACAATGGTGATGGGGGTCAGAGAGAGGATGAGGACAGTACCTTGGCCGGGTACAGTGGCACCCACCTGTAATTCTAACATTTTGGGAGGCTGTGGCAGGAGGATCATTTGAGATCAGCTGGGGGAACATTATCAAGATCCTGTCTACACAAAAAAATTTAAAAATTAGCCAGGCATGTTGGTGCATGCCTGTAGCCCTAGCAACTTGGGAGGCTGAGGTAGGAGGATCCCTTATGCCCAGGAGTTTGCAGCTGCAGTGAGCTATGATTGCACCACTGCACTCCAGACTGGAGGATAGAATGAAATCCCACCTGTCAAA
>NW_016107784.1:642086-646127 GCF_001604975.1 Cebus imitator | reverse complement strand
AAACTATGCGTAGTGAGGTGGCTCATGCCTGTAATTCCAGCACTTTGGGAGGCTGAGGGCGATCACAAGGTCAGGAGTTCAAGACCAGCCTGGCCAACCTGGTGAAACCCCATCTCTACTAACAATTCAAAACTCAGCCGGGTGTGGTGGTGCGTGCCTGTAATGCCAGCTATTTGGGAGGCTGAGGCAGAAGAACCACTTGAACCCAGGAGGCAGAGGTTGCAGTGAGCTGAGATCACGCTATTGCACTCCAGCCTGGGCAACAGAGCGAGACTCTGTCTCAAAAAACAAATAAACAAAAAACATAACAAACAAATAGTATTTATAACTGCTTTATTGTATTTCCAACATTATTTCACATCCATTATATGATTTAATTTTACTCTTCCAAAAACCCTTGTTAAGTATATTATCAGAAGAGCGAAGGTATCATCACTAACAGGGTTTTTTTTTCTTCTATTTTACAGATGAGAAAATTGAGCCTTGGAAAGGGCTCACACGCATCTTTTTTAACATGGAGCCCAGTGAACTTTCAACTACATAACGTCCTATAGCATCCTCAGAACCTCACAGTCATTGGATTACAAGGTGGTTAGTCAGGCCCTACAGAGAAAAATACTGCCTCAACTTTGGAGACAAAAGGTGTAGGAGAGATTAGGAAGGGAGGTAAGGAAGGAAGACAGAACATACTATATAATCATCAAGAAAATACGAGGAGAAGAAACAATGAACAATCGTTGTAAAGCTTACGATCATAACCTTTGCTCACTGGTAAAACAGCTGAAGGAAAAATCGAATGGTGGATGATGACAGTTGGTGACGAAATTGACAACAGTACAAAAAATAAATCAGATCATCCACAGAATGGCAAGCAATATGATCACCCGTAATTGTGCATGGGGTGCTGGAAAGGTGTGTGTGAGACAGAGAGGACGAGGATGATAAGCTAAAGGACGCAGGGAAGAGCGAATGAAAGGGGACTGGCGATGGAGCAGGCACGACTGAAAGTGGATGATGGGGAGCAGATGGGTGTCCCGGGGGGTTACGGGGGAGGCGGAGTGGACTAATGCAGAGTGGTAATTAAAAAAAAAAAAAAAAAAAAAAAAAAAAAGGCAGAAATATGGTGATGACAGTCCAGAGTGGAGATGGAGCAGGAGGTGAAGGAGATGACAACCCAGGTAGGGAGTTCAGCAAGGTGACAATACAGAGGTAGCAGTGGCAGGGACAGGCAGCGTGCTGGCTGAAAAGGAAGCTGTCATCCGCGACAGAGTACGCGTGTGCGGCAGCGCCTCGGGGTTAGCACCTGTAACCGCGGTTGGAGGCCCGGGGCGGAATCCGGTAGACGCTGACGTCCGGCTTCACACACAGCACAGACTCGTACTCCAACTCGGCCGCCATCTTGGCTCCGCGGTCCGCGCTGCCGGGGGCGAGACGTAAGACGGGGGCGGAGCGCGGGCGGTGGAGACGCAGAGCGCGACAACTTCTGCTTGCGTCACTTCCGCGCGCGTTTCTCAGATTAACCTTTTCGGTGACGCGGAAGGCCATATTGAAACCTGGAAACGGTGAGGGTGTACGGCTCACCATCTTGGGTAATGGCAAAGATGCCTCTCAGTGCTTGACTCTCGTTAGGGAAATCTCCCTCCCAGAGAGGTGCTTAAGAAAAGCGCCATCTTCACGCCTGTAATCCCAGCACTTTGGGAGGCCGAGGCGGGCGGATCACGAGGTCAAGAGATCCAGACCACCCTGGCCAACAAGGTGAAACCCGTCTCTACTGAAAATACAAAAAAATTAGCTGGGCGTGGTGGCGCACGCCTGTAGTCCCAGCTACTGGGGAGGCTGAGGCAGGAGAATTGCCTGAACCCGGGAGGCGGAGGTTGCAGTGAGCCGAGATCGCGCCATTGCGCTACAGCGTGGGTAACAAGAGCGAAACTCGTCTCAAGAAAAAAAAAAAAAAGAGGCCGGACGTGGTGGCTCACGCCTGTAATCCAAACACTTTGGAGGCCAAGGCGGGCTGATCACCTGAGGTCGGGTGTTCAAGACCAGCCTGACCAACATGATGAAACCCCGTCTTTATAAAAATCAAAAAGAAAAGCGCCATCTTACTCTAGGCAGGTGCCCTCAGTGCACTAGAAGGATGAGGAGCATATTGAATCCTGACGGATTTTCTTCCAGGAGTCACTTCCTAACTGTAGTTACTTGGCAGAAAAGAGGCATCTGCCAGCCGGTAATCCCAGACGAGCTGCCTACAGAGAATTCATGATCTCATCGTAGTCACGGTGCATTTCATCTCTCCAGAGTCTAAACGCTGAAAATACCCAGTGTGATTTAGTGCCTCACACTCTTTATTTCCAATTTTTCAAGACGACACCTGTTGAAATATTTTGCCTCACTTTCAGCATATATTCCGATTATCTTTTTGGAAAATTTGAGCCTGTTAAATAAACTCCAAATGGGATCAACTCAACTCCTGATAAAATCGGAAGCATAATGAAGTATCTGATGGCTGATATTAGCTCGCAGTTCTGTTACAATGATAAATCCTACCGAATTCTCTCCATAAATACTATCCTTTTGCGCCCCAAATGTAGACCTACCACAACACCGTAACTTAGTTCAGTGGCAAAACTGAGATACGAACTCAAGTCTGCCTCATTACAACAGCAGCAGTCTTAGTCATTTTGTTGACTGGTTGAAAACCTGCCTCTAATTTTTCCACTCTATCTTAAATTTCAAAAAGAATTACAATATTTGTCCCTGGCGAGGACGTGAGGAATACTGTAATCTCATACACTGTTGGCAGAAATGTAAACTGGCACAGCATTTTTGAAGGGAAATGTAACAGTTATCAAAATATTAATTGTACGTAATCTTCAATTTAGCAATTTAATAAGTATTGTCGAGAAATCCTTACATGCACAAAAATGTAGGTACGATAGCATTGTTTGAATAGTGAAAATACTACAGCATTGTTTGAATAGTGAAAAAAATGGAAACAACATGAACATCTATCAATGGGAAACGGTTAATGGCGTATCTATTACTACAAGATGTTTTGAACTAAGGAGCTAGCCATTGAAAGAAATTTGAGATCTTTTTAAAAGCCAACTGCAAAAAACACAGTATTGTCAATTTTTGTCAAAACACCCAAAAATTATATATGTGTGCATGTAAATGCATTGAAAAGGCTGTCACAGGATACAGAGCTAAGTGTGGAGAAAGAAACTTATTTTCTCCTCCATCTATTTCTCTGTTGTTTAAGATTTGTATGGCTATTATCTTCACTGACTACATGTTAAAAGAAAATTAAAGACAGAAAATTGATTTATTACTTGTTGTTCCGTATTTCTGACCCTATGATCTCATCTGAAGCCTAGGTCATATGACTACCCCACATGGTACCTCTTTTTTTCCTCTGTTCTGTAGTAACATCACTGAATCATTTTTGGAGGATTCTGGCTTCTGGTTCACATTCTTACTGGTTTACACTCTTCCACTCCTCCCAAATCCTTTAGAGATTTCAAAGTCCATATAGCTAACTCTTCCTAGCCATACAATCTCCTGATATAAACCTAACCATCGTTTCCTCTTTTCTACCTCACCTATTATTCTTCATGTTCTGCACACATTGTTAGTCTTCTCTTTATTCCTCCCTTCTCTTGTTTCAGCAGTTCTCTTGCCAGCATCCCTAAGCTTTCTTTCCTCTTTGTCTTTCCATCACAAATAACCCAAAAGACTCCAGTCATGTATATTCCAAACATCTCCCTCCATTATTCTCCAAAAGCAAATCATACAAGTATAAAGATTGTAGTCCCTAAAAGTTTAGGGGTTTGAGTCTCAGCTTTGCCCTTAACACCCAGATTTCCATTGCTAGTTTTTATTTTCATTCCCTTTCATGGTTGTTTCAAATTTTGCTGCCCTTTCAGGCCTTCGACTCTAAGCCTTCTCCTTTCCTGACAGATAAAACATCTTACTGTTTCCCTAAGGAACTAAAGTTTGTGTGAACTCTCTCAACTTAATGACACCCTATTTCTAGTCTACCTG
>NW_016107784.1:634402-640661 GCF_001604975.1 Cebus imitator | reverse complement strand
AAAAATCCCTTTCTTAACCATACTTTTTCTTTGTATACATTTAAATTTCCCTTCCCTTGCTTATCCATCTCTTAATACAGTTTTAAAGTTCTCTACCTTTCACATCCAAATACATATTAAAAGTATTGATTCAACTTGCTTGTCATTTTAATTCTTAACTCATTACCCTCTTAACTTTTGCTGTTTTTTTTTTGAGATGGAATCTCACTCTGTCGCCCAGGCTGGAGTGCAGTGGCGCGATTTCTGCTCACTGCAACCTCTGCCTCCCAGGTTCAGGCGATTCTCCTGTCTCAGCCTCCCAAGTAGCTGGGATTACAGGAGTAATCCCACACCCAGTTAATTTTTTTTTACATTTTTGGTGGAGACGGGATTTCACCATGTTGGCCAGGCTGGTCTCAAACTCCTGACTGCAGGTGATCCACCCGCCTTGGCCTCCCAAAGTGCTGGGATTACAGGCATGAGCCACAGCAGCCAGTCAACTCTTGCTCTTACCACCCTATAACAGTAAAAACTGTTGTCCCTAAGATCACCAGTGAGCTTCAAGTTAGCAAATGTAGTATGGCCATTTTATTTACCAATTATTTAATCCAGCAAATATATATTGGGATTTTTCCCCCTTCTTTGTTCTCACCACCCTTATTCAGGCCCTTATCACCTCTCTCCTGGACTTGTGCTCCTTTCCATTCATCCTGCCTCTACTCTCCAGCCAATCTATTATACATAAAAATCTGCATCAAATCGTTTCTCTGCTCAAAATTATTCCACAGCTTTCCATTCCTAGTAAGATAAAATGCAAACTGTTACAACGTAATAACTCCCTTTGTTATCTAGCCCTGGCTTATTCTACAGATAAACCCTGGCCTTGTCCAGCTTTCTCTCTATGACTTCCAGCCTTTCACTTAGAATTTCAGTAATCCTCAGCTACTTCTGGTTCCCCAAATTGTTCATGTTCTTCATATTCTTCATAACTTTGCATACATTAAGCCTGCCTGAAATGTTCTCTCTAGCCTGTCAATTTGGTAAACTGATACTTTCACATATCAGCCCAAATAATACCTTCTCTGGGACTTTGCCAGGTCCTTAAGGTAATCTTTCTCTAATGCTTTCTTATCTTTCTGTTACGTCAGTCTTTGTGTTGTACCTTATGTGTTGCTATGCTTCAGTTATCTCCCACTAAAGCATATGTACCATAAGGGCAAGAACCTAGCTTTTCGTCTTTATGTTCCCAACGCTCAACACGACCCCCTTCACATAGTAGGCATTTGTTCAATTTCAGTCAAATCATTTAACTTATTAATTTGGCCATTTTCCAAAATTCTCCAATTTTAGGAACCTACATGTACTTTATCCAAAAAAAAAAAAAAAAATTCGGCCAGGTTCAGTGGCTCATGCCTATAATCCCAGCACTTTGGGAAGCCAAGGAAGGAGGCTCACAATGTCAGAGTTCCGGGCCGGGCGCGGTGGCTCACGCCTGTAATCCTAGCACTTTGGGAGGCCAAGGCAGGTGGATCACAAGGTCAAGAGATCGAGACCATCCTGGTCAACATGGTGAAACCCCGTCTCTACTAAAAATACAAAACATTAGCTGGGCATGGTGGCGCGTGCCTGTAATCCCAGCTACTCAGGAGGCTGAGGCAGGAGAATTGCCTGAACCCAGGAGGCGGAAGCTGCGGTGAGCCGAGATCGCGCCATTGCACTCCAGCCTGGGTAAGGAGAGCGAAACTCCGTCTCAAAAAAAAAAAAAAAACAATGTCAGAGTTCAAGACCAGCCTGACCAACACAGTGAAACCCTGTCCTTCAACAACAACAAAAAAATCAAGGACTATGAGACAATCATTACCTTAATATCAAAACCAAAGATGTTATAAGAAAATTAAACTATATGCCGATCTCCCTCAAGAGCAAAAAGTTTTAATAAAAACCAACAAATCAAACCAAACAATGTGTAAAAAGGATATAATACATCATGACCAATTGGGGTCTACCCCAAGAATTTAAGGTTAGTGTATTTAATGTATATTTGAGGCAGAGTCTCACTATTTGCCCAGGCTAGTGTTGAACTCCTGAGCTCAGGCTGTTCTCTCCCCTTGGCCTCCCAAAGTGCTGGTATTACAAACATGAGTCACTGTGCCTAGCCAAGTTCAGTTTAATAAAATCAATAAATCAATAAATGTAATACACCATATTAAGTGAGTAAAGAAAAAGCACAAAACATCTCAACAGAAACGGAAAAAAAATCAGTCTTCCTCACGGCCATCCACAATGTCCTTTCTAGCTTACCTAATCACATTGCCATAATTTTCCATACATACCATTTTTATTCCTGCTGAACGTATTTGCACAGACTGAAATGCCTGTCCCATTCATTCCTTGGTAAAGATGCCTTTAGATCTAAATATCAATTTCTCTGAGAAGTTCTCCTCAACTTCTCTAAATAAAACTAGTAACTGTCTCTTCTATGCTCCCACAACATTTTTACATCTGTTTTAGTTCTTGGCACGTGTGTTTTCCAAGGGAAAGAAATGGATTTGTATTTTCCCAGTATTAGCACGGTTTTCAGACTATAGAAATAACTCTTTATGTTTATTTACTAAATGAATGATCATTTCAGCCTGTCTTAACAGGGATGATTTGTTCTTTCCCAATCAAAATAATTTAAAATGTCTTGGGACAGCGTGGTGGCTTATGCATGTAACACCAGCACCTTGGAGGCCGAGGTGGGCAGATCACTTGAAGTCAGGAGTTCAAGACCAGCCTGGCCAACATGGTGAAACCCTGTCTGTACTAAAAATACAAAAATTAGCTGGCCATGGTGGTGCACGCTTGTAATCCCAGCTACTGGGGAGGCTGAGGCAGGAGAATCGCTTGAACTCAGGAGGCAGAGGTTGCAGTGAGCCAAGATCATGCCACTGCACTCCAGTCTGGGCTACTGAATGAGATTCCATCTCAAAAAAAAAAAAAAATTAAAATTAAAAATGTCCTGTCTGAAACTTATCTTTGCCCACCACTAGGGGGTAGTAGCTATACAACTCAGAGGCTCTGGGCTGACAGTAAGTAGCCTGTGTTAAAAGCCAAGCTAGTGTTCTTCTATGTGACTTGGTAAGTGTATGTGATTTAACCAAGTTTAACAAAAGCACTTTTGTTGAAATTCATGGAGGCCTTCCCCATCTCAAATCTTGATTGCTTTTAGATGTAATTTAAACATGAAAATAAAGTTATGGTTTTTTTGACTTATCCCCACCAGTAACATATTTCCCAGCTCTTATTTTTTTTTTTTTCTTTTTTCGAGATGGAGTCTCACTCTGTCACCTAGGCAAGAGTGCAGTGGCGTAATCTCGGCTCACTGCAACCTCCACCTCCCGAGTTCAAGTGATTTTCCTGCCTCAGCCTCCTGAGTAGCTGGGATTACAAAGTGCTGGGATTACAGGCATGGGTCTGGCTAATTTTTGTATTTTTAGTAGTTGGTCAGGCTGGTCTCGAACTCCTGACCTCATGATCTACCGCCTCGGCCTCCCAAAGTGCTGGTATTACCAGCATAAGCCACAGCACCTGGCTTCCCAGCTTTTCTTTATGCACACACAAAAAAGGTATTTAATCACAGATTAAATTCGGACTTATCTTTGCTCAGGATACTGCAATTAATGGTATTTGTTAAAGTATAATTTTCCTAAATCCTGAAGTTGCTACACATGCAATGGTAATAAAAATTGTAATGAGATTTGAATCATAGTTTACGGAATTTTTTTTAGCTAGAGTGGACCTTAGTAACCTTTTAGTTCAGGTCTCATCCAAAGAAATGTAGTCTCTTTGGTGATGCAGTCAGCATTAGAACTTCGTATCTCGGCCGGGCGCGGTGGCTCATGCCTGTAATCCCAGCACTTTGGGAGGCCGAGGCGGGTGGATCACGAGGTCGAGAGATCGAGACTATCCTGATCAACAAGGTGAAACCCGTCTCTACTAAAGATACAAAAATTAGCTGGGCATGGTGGCGCGCGCCTGTAATCCCAGCTACTCAGGAGGCTGAGACAGGAGAATTGCTTGAACCCAGGAGGCGGAGGTTGTGGTGAGCCGAGATCGCGCCATTGCACTCCAGCCTGGGTAACAAGAGCGAAACTCCGTCTCAAAAAAAAAAAAAAAAAAAAAAGAAGAACAACTTAGTATCTCATGATTTACAAGCTAACACTCTTTCCACCGTGAGATGGGTAAGGCCTCCATCAATTTCAACAATTCAAAAAATGAACGTTTTTTAAAATTGAAAACACTATACTGGCCTTACCATGATTTCATATTTTAATCAAATAGCAATTAAAGTCGGCCACTGACCTAAATCTAGACATACCTACTCCCTGCTCTGCAGTGCTGTGCTGTGGCTGCTGTGTCAGGTTAAACTGGCTTTGCTTGTAAATGTGACAGTCTTCATATCTGAGGGGCAATGAGTTATAACTTTGATTTATTTACTGCTATATCCCCGACACCTAGAACAGTGCCTGGCACATGGTAAGCGTTCAATCAGTATTTGTAGTTTAAATGACAATAACCTAGAAACCTAGAGAGAGAGAGAAATAAAAAGATTGAGAGTCCTATAACTACAGAACTTAGGATCAAAGCTAGTTTAGTATTAATACTATTCATAAAGAAAACACATCAGGTCCTACAGACTGAAAAGCAAACGATATGTCTCTCTCAGAAACATTTTCTTAAGTTACGATTCTGTTTCCTGATGATTTAAGGAAAATATCCTTTCCTCCTACATGTCGAAGCTATATAATAGCTACAGAACATGGAGAACACTTGGCTTCAGGGAGAAGCCAAGTTTTGGCTTTACGGCAGTGACTCACCTTTTGTGAATCTTCACTCCATAATGAGCATGTGAGGCCTGTGGCAGGTGCTGGGTGTAATTAGAAGGACCAGGCCCTAAAACTAAAGATATCTGCTTTCCCCCCCAACTCCATCATCCCCACTACGCCAGCAAATAGAAATCCAGCAGAAAGAATTTCTACTACCTGCTATAGTTAGTAGAGTGCAGATGACTTGCTAAGGAAATAGTTGATTTCTAGAGTCATGAGCTTATTTACTGAAAAGTCTCGGAGGATATTTCTGCCACCCCAGATTGTCAAAAATTTAAATATCTGTCAATACCCAGTGCCAGTAAGGATGTGGGGCAACAGGAACTTTGGGAGTGTCTGATGAAATGGAATATGCTCATACCTTAGTGCCCCTGAATTCTCTACTTGGGTAGAGCAACTCCTGCAAATATACAGTAGGGAAAATGTACAAGAATTTCACGGCAGTGCTGCTTACTATTTATAATAGCAAGACGTTGGAAATAACACAAATGTCCATCATTAGAACAAACAATGGGATAGTATAAATAGTGAACATAAATGAACTACTTGCTGTATGCATCAACATGGACAGATGACAAAAACATACTATTAAGCTGGGGAAACAAGCTAAAAAATAAAATTGTCCCATTTATACAATCTGTCAAAAAAAGAGGCAAATCTAAAATTGTGTAAACATTTTTTTAAATGTAAGAAAATGATAAATACAGCCCAAGCGTGGTGGCAGGCTCCTATAATCCCAGCTACTCCGGAGGCTGAGGCAGGAGAATCGCTTGAACTCAGGAGGCAGTGGTTGCCATGAGCCAAGATCATGCCATTACACTCCAGCCTGGGCAACAAGAGCGAAACTCTATCGAAAAGAAAAGGAAAGAAAAGGATAAATACAAAATTTCCAGTTGTGATTACTTGGTAATGAGGTGCAGGAGGGAGATCAGGGTAGTTGCAGAGGGTGCTTCAGAGAAAATGGTAGCATTCTATTTCTGAAGCTGAATGGTAAGTTCATGGATGGTAACTTTATTACTATTCAGAATGTATCTGTTAATTATATGCACTCTTCCAAATATATGACATAACACACAATAAAATATGGTGAACAACTAAGTTCTCAGATACTGATTTTAACAATAAACATTCTGTATAATAATAATGATGATCATATACTATCTTTAAGATTATGAAATGCGGCCAGGCGTGGTGGCTCAAGCCTGTAATCCCAGCACTTTGGGAGGCCGAGGCGGGTGGATCACGAGGTCAAGAGATCAAGACCATCCTGATCAACATGGGGAAACCCCGACTCTACTAAAAAAATACAAAAAATTACCTGAGCATGGTGGCACGTGCCTGTAATCCCGGCTACTAAGGAGGCTGAGGCAGGAGAATTGCCTGAACCCAGGAGGCGGAGGTTGCGGTGAGCC
>NW_016107784.1:625257-632983 GCF_001604975.1 Cebus imitator | reverse complement strand
AAAAAAAAAATTATGTGTTGGTCTTTTGATGTGTTCCCCATGACTTTATAAAACATAACCACCTAGCATAACGAGAGTATTGGCATTTAGGGAAGCATTCCAGCTAACAGCAGAAGCTCTGGAGGCCAACTCTTTGGTTCTAGTTCTGCCACTTCCACAGTGGTGTGAACTTGGGTAAATAGCCACTTTGCATGTCAGCATCCTGTTTGACAATTAGGTACCTATCTCATCGTTGGGTTGTTGTGTGAGTTAAATAGCATACAACCAATGAAGTGCTTAGCACAGAGCCTGGTACATTCTTACTATTATTAATACTAACTAGCATTTGCAATAAGTATTATCACGTTTGTTTAAGGAAATATAAACAATGATACAATTGATATTTTGGTATTTCAGAAGATATACAACAGAGAACATAACAACTAAAATATAATTGCCATTTTAAAACCTTTTCTCCTAATGGCTACCAAATCTGCCCAGTGTAGTATGATTTGAAGAGATTTAGAAGGAGCATTTTATCTGAAATGGAAATGTTTATGTATCATCACCTTCTTTTGCCTTCATTTTAGTGAAAATGAAACGGGGAAGAGGCCGTGCGTGGTGGCTCACACCTGTAATCCAAGCACTTTGGAGGCCAAGGTGGGCGGATCACCTGAGGTCGGGAGTTCAAGACCAGCCTGACCAATATGGTAAAACCCCGTCTTTAAAAAAAAAAAAAAAGGAAGAAAGAAATGGAGAAGAAAGAGCAAATGTAGTTCCTCCCTAGCAGCTGGAACTACAGGCATGCACCACTATGCCCAGCTAATGTTTGTATATTTAGTAGAGGTGGGGTTTCCCAAGTTGCTCAGGCTGGTCTTGAACTGCTGACCTCAGGTGATCCACCAGATTCAACCTCCCAAAGTGCTGGGATTACAGGCATAAGCCATTGCACTCAGCCAGAAGACATTTTCTAAATAAGGCACAAACAGAATAGCTGACCTAAAAATCCGTCAAAATTTATTGAAAAATGTATCTTTTTTTTTCTTTTGAGACAGGGTCTCGCTCTGTCACCCAGGCTGGAGTGCAGTGGCTCGATCTCAGCTCACTGCAACCTCGGCCTCCTGGGTTCAAACAATCCTCCTGCCTCAGCCTCCCTATAGCTGGAACTACAGGCTTGTGCCACTATGCCCGGCTACTTTTGTATCAAAAATATATCTTGACCTACATTTACAAGAGCCATTTACCTCTCAGTAGTCCTCTATTCTGTCTAGCTAGGTGTTTAGGAAATTTTAGTTTTTACTTTAATCTTCTCATCTTTTTTACCATGGGGAATTAATTGGTTTTATAAAATATATTTTAATTAGCTATATATGTACATATATGATAATCCTATCCCTTATATGCTTTCTTTTCTTTTCTTTTCTTTTCTTTTCTTTTCTTTTCTTTTCTTTTCTTTTTGAGATAGAATCTTGCTCTGTCGTCAGGATAGGGTGCAGTGGCACGATCTTGGCTCACTGTAGCTGTGACTACAGGCATGTGCCACCATGCCCAGCTAATTTTTTCTATTTTCATTAGAGACCGGGATTTCACCATGTTGGCCAGGATGGTCTTGATCTCTTGACCTCGTGATCTGCCCAACTCAGCCTCCAAAAGTGCTGGGATTACAGGTGTGGGCCACCACGCCCGGTCTTTTATATGCTTTCTGAATATATTTTTTCAATATTTCCAAATATTGGAGGAAATAAAACCCAAAATAATAGAATTATATGCACTAACATGGAAATATGTTTTGATATATTGTTAAGTAAAAAGGCAAGTCATAAAATCACACATAAATTGCAATCTCATTTTTGTTCAAAACTACCTTTTAAAAAAATGTGTGTTAGGCTGGGTGCAGTGGCTCACACCTATAATCCCAGCACTTTGGGAGGCAAAAGTAGAGAGATGACTTGAGGTCAGGAGGTCAAGACCAGCCTGCCCAACATGGCAAAACCCTGTCTCTATCAAAAAATACAAAATTTAGCCAGGTGTGGTGGCACATGCTCATAGTGCCAGCTACTAAGGAGCTGAGGTGGGAGAATTGCTTGAACCTAGGAGGCAAAGGTTGCAGTGAGCCAAGATCATGCCACTGCACGCCAGCCTGGGTGACAGAGTGAGGCCCTGTCTCAAACAAACAAACAAATAAAATGTGTGCTATATTCAGAAAAAAATTCATAAAGAATGAACACTAACCTATTAAAAATAATTACTTCTGGCAATAGAATTGAAAAAAAAAAACTTGCATTTTTTTACCCATTATACTTCTGTATCATTTCAATTTATCTTTTCTAGAGCAAAGTATGTTCTATTTTTGTAATTAGATGGTGACAATGGAAATAAGCTAAGAAATACTACTGAACTCTTGGCATTTTTCTTTTGGCCTTTCTGCCTCAAAAATATTCTGTGGTGCCTTGACTGCTAACAAGAGGAGGAGCAGATGTTATAGGTTGGACAAGGTGATTAATATGGACTGAAGCCTTTATCACGGACAACAGTGTTCAAATACATTCGACCCAAATCAACTTTATTTTATATGCATCTGTGTAAAAGAATAATATAAGAATTATTGAGCCCCCACGGCCTGTGTCAGGGCTGGACCCCAATGTTTTGTGTGCCCAACGTGGGGCGATCGAGGTGAAGAAATGCTCCAGTGTGTGAAAACCGAGCACACACTGACGAAGGACACCCAAGTACTAAACAAAGAAGCTCTTCGGGTAAACTGAGCGCTTCGGAAGAGCAAGGTAACTATAGGTCGGGGTGACAGTAAGCATAAGGCTTATTTGAGTTTGTTAAGACAGCTGTTACATAATATTCCATGGTGTACATGTGCCACATTTTCCCTGTCCAGTCTATCATCGATGGGCATTTGGATTGGTTTCAGGTCTTTGCTATTGTAAACAGTGCTGCAATGAACATTCGTGTGCATGTGTCCTTATAGTAGAACAATTTATAATCCTTTGGATATATACCCAGTAATGGGATTGCTTCACGTCCTTTGTAGGGACATGGATGAACCTGGAAACCATCATTCTCAGCAAACTGACACAAGAGCAGAAAATCAAACACCGCATGTTCTCACTCATAGGTGGGTGTTGAACAATGAGAACACATGGATACAGGGAGGGGAGCACTACACACTGGGGTCAGTTGGGGGGAAATAGGGGAGGGGCAGTGGGGTGTGGGGACTTGGGGAGAGAGAGCATGGGGAGAAATGCCAGATATAGGTGATGGGGAAGGAGGCAGCAAATCACACTGCCATGTGTGTACCTATGCAACAATATTGCATGTTCTTCACATGTACCCCAAAACCTAAAATGCAATTTAAAAACTAATAAATTTAAAGAAAAAGACAACTGCTTAAAACGTGCAGAGTGGAGGTAAGAACTCAGAATTTGCTGTTGCTGTTTAATACAATTGAGCAGTTTTACGCATGGTGTCCAAGGAACTATGGAAAAATGGGAAAGAACTGGCAGGGATCTAAAAAAAGGCATTCAAAGAGGGAGGTAAGATCCCAATATCGGTTTGGTCTATTTGGGCACTTCTTAAAACTGCTCTTGAGCCATTTCAAACTGACGATGAAGCTGAGTTGCAGGAGGATGAGAAATGTAAAAGTTTATTCTTAGAATCAGAGCCAGAGGATTTAGAGAAAGAGGAAGTAAGAAAGGAGACAGAAAAACAGAAACAAGTATCTTTTACTCCTCCTTCTGCTCTGCCTGCTGAGGTTAGCAAATAGCCACCTCCTCCTGCACATTTAATAGACAGGAAAAATGAAACTGTTGCGAAATGTGCATCCTGGGTAGTTGCTACAATGCCTCCGGGTACTACTAAGAGTCCTCAGGAAGCCACTATTCGGAAGGCGAGGGTTGAAGGACATACTGAGGCGTGGCAGAGTCCAGTAACCATAACTCAACAACAGGGTCAAAACATAACTTTTCGGCCGGGCGCGGTGGCTCAAGCCTGTAATCCCAGCACTTTGGGAGGCCGAGGCGGGTGGATCACGAGGTCAAGAGATCGAGACCATCCTGGTCAACATGGTGAAACCCCATCTCTACTAAAAATACAAAAAATTAGCTGGGCATGGTGGCGCGTGCCTGTAATCCCAGCGACTCAGGAGGCTGAGGCAGGAGAATTGCCTGAACCCAGGAGGCGGAGGTTGCGGTGAGCCGAGATCGCGCCATTGCACTCCAGCCTGGGTAACAAGAGCGAAACTCCATCTCAAAAAAAAAAAAAAAAACATTTTCGTTTAAGTTGTTAAAAGAGTTTAAACAGGCCATCAGTCAATATGGCCCAAATTCACCATTTGTACAAAAGATACTAAAAATGTGGCTTTTGATTATAGGTTAGTTCCATATGATTGGAACACGCTGGCAAAATCTGTTCTTACTCCTGCTTAGTTCATACGATTTAAGGCTAGGACCCAAGCAAGATGGAATGCACAGGCGCAGCCACCCGTCCCTCTGTCACTGTCGATCAATTGATGGGAACTGGCCTTGGCTGGGGCAGACTCCATAATCAAATTGCCATGGGAGATGAGGCTGTTAATCAACTGCGCCTAGTCTGTTTACGGGCTTGGGATAGCATACATGTTACCGGGGGAAAATATCCTTTTTTCACTTCTGTCTGCCAAGGACCAAAAGAGCCTTTCCCTGATTTTATTGCCTGACTTCAGGAGGCAATGAAGAAGGCTGTCTCGGACAGGTACGCCCAAGACCTGCTCATGCAACTTCTTGCATTTGATAACGCAAATGCTGACTGTAGGGCGGCTCTTAGGCCCCTTAGAGGAAAGGAACGCAGAACCAGGCCGTGTAGCAAACCACCATGACATGTATGTACCTCAATTGTATTAAACAGCAACAGCAACAGCACCACTTTGGGAGGCGGAGATGGGCAGATCACAAGGTCAGGGGTTCAAGATCAGCCTGATGAACATGGCGAAACCCCGTCTCTACTTAAGAATATAAAATTTAGCTGGGAGTGGTGGTGCACACCTGTAATCCCAGCTACTTGGGAGGCTGAGGCAGGAGAATTGCTTGAACCCGGGAGGCAGAGATTGCAGTGAGCCAACAGCACACCATTGCAACTCCGGCCTGGGTGACAGAGCAAGACTTTGTCTCAAAAAAAAAAAAAATGAATAAAATCTTAAAATGAGGACTGCAAACATGTGGCAGCATAAGGATCCTGGTGTATGTCCTTGATGTAAAAAAGGAAAACACTGGGCAAATCAATGTCATTTTAAGAATAGCAAAGACCTGGAACCAACCCAAATGCCCATCAATGATAGACTGGACAAAGAAAATGTGGCACATATACGCCATGGAATACTATGCAGCCATAAAAAACGACGAATTCATGTCCTGTGTAGAGATGTGGATGAATCTAGAAACCATCATTCTCAGCAAACTGACACAAGAACAGAAAACCAAACACCGCATGTTTTCACTCATAGTCAGGTGTCGAACAGTGAGAACGCCTGGTCACAGGGAGGGGAACAACACTCACTGGAGTAGGTGGGGAGGTGAAGGGGAGGGGGGGGACAGCGGGGGAGGGGGGAGGATGAGGAGGGAGAACACTGGGAGGAATGCCTGATGTAGGTGATGGGGCGGGGGATGGAGACAGCAAACCACCATGACATGTATGTACCTATGCAGCAATCCTACAGGATACAGGACGTGCACATGTACCCCAGAGCCCAAAGTACAATTTTAAAAAAATTATTAACAGCATATTCATTAAGCAAGAACCATCTTCAGTCCTCTGTACTCCTTTCTGATGAAACACCACCTAGACTCCAGCCTGTTCTTCAGTGCCCACTAAGAACACCCACCTGCCCTCTCCCATCTACCTGCCTTTGAGTAGGCTCCTCTTATAGGCTAAGCAGCTTTTCACCTTTTTCTTTTTTATTCTTTTTTCTTTGTTTGTTTTTTTCTGAGCTGGAGTCTCACTCGGCCACCCAGGCTGGAGTGCAGTGGTGCCATCTCAGCTCTCTGCAACACTGTCTCCTGGGTTGAAGTGATTCTCCCATCTCAGCCTCCTGAGTAGCTAGGACTACAAGCACCCATCATCATGCCCAGCACATTTTTGGTATTTTTAGTAGAGACAGGCCTTCACCAGGTTGGCCAGGCTGGTCTTGAACTTCTGGCCTCAAGTGATCCACCTCAGCCTCCCAAAGTGCCAGGATTACAGGCGTGAGCCACCATGCTCAGCCACCTTTTCCTGTCTCTAGAAGTCTTAAGGGTACTCAAGGACGTGCCCACATCTTATTTCTATCTTAAGACTTTCCTAGATTGCCCTGGGTTATAAATACCCCGGCCTAGAGTGTTCACTATTTTGCTTCTATTGTTACCTCTGTTATTATAGTCTGGGTTGTATTACAGCTTTGTGTGTGTGTATTTGGGTGCATATTCCCCCTCGACTGTGAATCTTTGCAGATTAGAATACAGCTTAGTTCATCCCGATTTTGGCACGGCACCGTTCTTCACATATGTCAAGCATTTAGGAGATGTTACTTGAAATTAATTAAATGGGTTTTGTTGGGGTCATTTCTCCCCACCCACTCCCCACCCAACCCTCACATCTCATAGAGTCATTTTTTTTTTTTTTTGCATTTCTGAACAAAACCTACAAAGTTAGAAGCCTATGTATAGAAGTACCCTCTCTCTAATCATTCTCTGTGTGCTGCAGAAAATGTCCCAGAATTATAACCTCCTACTTCTCTGTTTTTCTGCTTTTCCTTTCTAAGTCATTTAGAAATGACTCACTTTGAAACACTTCCTGTGAAGTCAGATAGTGGTCTAGAGCATAAGGCTTAATTTGTTGCCAGAAACAGAGAAGGAAAGAAGGAGAGAAAGCTCAGCAAATTTTCTTGTCATACTTCATGACTTCATGGTGGCTAAGTTTGGGGACCAGACAGGACTTGTGGGAACATCCAGGTGCTGAAGCATTCAGCTACTGTCTCAGCTTTTTGGTAAGAAAATCCAGATCCCCCTGACGGCTCGCACTTAACCTGTTTTGCTCATTGTAAGTCATGAGTTTAAGGGTCATTATCTTCTATCTCCCTATTCCTTCTCCGATCTTCAATTCTTTTGTCTTATCTCTATGTCTACCTTTCTTTTTCTAAATATTCCACATTTTATTTGTCTTTGCTTTTAACATTTCATAGTGCAATTAATAGTGAATTTTATGTCATTTCTTTCCTGTCTTTGAATCGGCTATGTATTTCCCCTACACTTTGATTCTAGCTGTCCCCATTAGTTTGTTTTTCAAATCCTTCATTGCCCTTTTTTTCCCTTTCTCTTTTCCTTTCTTTTCTTTTTTTTTTTTTTTTTTTTTTTTTTTTGCCCACTCCTTACTGCTACTGAGTCTGTTACCCTATTATTACAATTTGATTCTGGGGTCCACTTTTCTTGCCCTATCATAGTGGAATTTTAGTTTCAGAATATTAATTATCATTAAATTACTGCTGGTCAATGTAGTAATAATTTTTTTAATCCTCTACTAATCTTAAACATAAAGGTATGGTACTTTTTAGCCAAATTAACTTAAAGAAATGTAAAGAATAATCTTGTTCTGAAAGACTTTTTTTTCTCTTTTTTGTGACAGAGTCTCACTCTGTTGCCCAGTCTGGAGTACAGCGGCACAATCTTGGCTCACTGCAACCTCCGACTCCCAGGTTGAAGTGATTCTCCTGCCTCAGCCTCCTGAGTAGCTG
>NW_016107784.1:617212-624812 GCF_001604975.1 Cebus imitator | reverse complement strand
GTAGCTGGGACTACAGGCATAAGCCATGCTCCACTAATTTTTTGTATTTTTAGTAAAGACAGGGTATCACCGTGTTAGCCAGGATGGTCTTGATCTCCTGACCTCGTGATCCGCCGGCCTCAGCCTCCCAAAGTGCTGATACAACAGGCGTGAGCCACTGCACCGAGCCTACCATATATCTTTTTTTTAAATGTGATTTTTTTTTAATTAGTAAAAAGAGCATTGGCCTAAAAGTCATTGGACCTGAAATCCAAGATCCTCCCCCATAATGATTATGTGAAAGGAATCCAATTTGCTACGTTTCACTGTCAAACTTGAGAAATAAAAGCTGAGAGGCTGTAGGTTGGGTGCAGTGGCTCACATCGGTAATCCCAGCACACTCTGAGGCCAAGGAGGGAGGATTGCCTGAGTCCAGGAGTTGGAGAGCAGCTTGGACAACATGGCAAGACTCTGTCTCTACAAACGAACAAACAGTGACAAGAAAAAGAAAATGTAGAGAGGAGAGATGATTTCAAAGTTTTCTTTCAGTCCCAGCCTCCTAGGAGTCTAGCCTTCTCTCAACATTTTAGGAAGTTACCTTGATAGGATTTTAATATCTGAGTAGACAAGGCCATAAAAAGGGGAATAGGAATCATTTCTTCTTTTTTATTTTGTTGACTTGTTATTTAACTTCTGCTAATAAGGCCCTATGACAATATTTGGTTGACTCATCAGAACTACTTTCAAGTCACAAAAAAATATTTTGAGCCTCTGTAAAAATAAATGTAAAGTGTTATTATATCCAGTAAAAATTAGGAATTTAACAAAAAGAAAGTAAAAAGGGACAGCATGGGAATTACGGAAGAGGCCCAAGTAAGGATTAAATGCATATAAATTAGAATTTTAGATTTAATTGCAAAACAAAAAAAGTCAACCCCTAAAATGGGCATCTATCTATTCAAGTAATTTTTTTTTTTTTTGAGATAGAGTCTCACTCTGTCATGCAGGCTGGAGTGCAATGGTGCAATCTCAGCTCACTGCAAATTCTGCCTCTCCAGTTCAAGCATTCTTGTGCCTCAGTCTCCCAAGTAGCTGGGATTACAAGTATGTGCCACCACACCCAGCTAATTTTTGTATTTTTGGTAGAGACAGAATTTTGCCATGTTGACTAGGCTGGTCTCAAACTCCTGGCCCCAAGCAATCTGCTCCTCTTGGCCCCCCAGAGTGGGGATTACAGGCATGAGCCACTGCGCCCCGCCTGTCCACGTCATCTTTAACCTCGATGTCTCATAAGGCATTGTGTCAAACTATGTGAAACAATCACTTATAAATAAGACTCTTTTTTACCATCATGAAGTTTAAATCTAGCATAATAGATTAGACAGTCATTATAAGTATTATATAAGATAAAATGCATCATTGCATGCAGAATATGAAAAAAGGTTGAAACACACGAATGCACACACAAGTTAAGAAGCCGAAGACTTTGTGAAGGGCATAATTCTAGATGGAAGTAAACAGCATTAGCCATGGCATAGAAGATGGCATTACGTTGGAATGGTGAATTGTTCAGGAAAGTTATCGAGTAGGGTGCATTTACGAGCATGTTCCGAATTAGGTGAAGGTAATGTCACAGAGGCCAAGAGAAGAAAGTGTTAAGAAGTCAGTGTATCTAATGACACATTATATTATGGAAGGTGGCAGAGAAACAAATGTTTGGATTTGGTTTTTAGAAGTAATTTTAGCAGAATAATGGGGGCAGAATATACATTAAAAGGGTTAAGAAGTTAGTGGTCAGAACAGTAAGCCCCAAAACAAACCAGCACCCTTGAAAAAGAGAAGCTCTGCTAAATTAAGAGACTAAAGAAGAAAGTGCCATCTGAAATGGATGTTGTTGTGGACAAGCCAGCTCTAGCTTTATTTTTTTTTTTGAGATGGAGTCTCCCTCTGTCACCCAGGCTGGAGTACAGTGGCACAATCTCAGCTCACCGCAACCTCCACCTCCCTGGCTCAAGCAATTCTCCTGCCTCAACCTCCCAAGTAGCTGGGATTACAGGTGTGTGCCACCATGCCCAGCCAATTTTTTTGTATTTTTAGTAGAGATGGGGTTTCATCATGTTGGTCAGGCTGGTCTCCAACTTCTGGCCTCATGTGATCTGCCTCCCTTGGCCCCTCAAAGTGCTGGGATTACAGGCGTGAGCCACCACGCCCAGCTGATGAGCCAACTACAAAAGATGTCTTAGGGACAGTTGAACAATAATCAGATAAAAGGCGTGGCATGGTGGTTCATGCCTATAATCTCAGCACTTCAGGAGGCCAAGGAGGAAGAATCACTGGATCCCAGGAGTTGGAGACCAGCCTGAGCAACACAGCAAGACCACATCTCTACAAACAAAAGCAAAACAGATAAAGGCTAGATATTCCTTAAGGTACATATTGTGTAATGCGGAGACTGCTAATTGAAAAAACAAAAAATGTTATGTTTTATAAAAAATATGCATTTATACCCATGTTCATAGCTGTATAATTCACAATAGCCAAAAGGTGAAAGCAATCCAAATGTCCTCCGTCAAATGACTGGATAAACAAAATGAGGTATATACATACAATGGAATATTACTCAGCCTTAAAAAGGAAGAAAATTCTGACCCATGCCACAACATGGAGGAAGCTTGAAGACATTTTGCTAAGTGAAATATACTCCAGGCTTGAAAAGACAAATACTGGATGATTCCACTTAGATCAGATATCTAAAGCTGTCAGATTCTTAGAAACTGAAAGTAGATTGGTGGTTGCCAGGGGCTGAGAAAAGGAGAAAACGGGGAATTCTTTCATGAGTACAGTTTCAGTTTTGTAAGATGAAAAAGTTCTGAAAATTGGTTGTACAACAATGGGAATATGATAAACACTACTGAACTGTGTACTTAAAAATAGTTAAGATGGTAAATATTATGATACGTGTATTTGCCAATTAAAAGTTTTTTGTTAGGGTCAGGCACAGTGGTTTGTACCTATTATCCTAGCACTTTGGGAGGCAGAGGTGGGAGGATCGCTTGAACCTAGCAGTTTGAGACCAGCCTGGCCAACACGGCGAAACTCCGTCTCTACTAAATATACAAAAATTAGCTGGTGTGTCGCCCTGTGCCTGCAGTGCCAGCTACTCAGGAGGCTGAGGCACAGTCATTGCTTGAACCTGGGAGGCAGAGGCTACAGTGAGCCGAGATTGTACCACTGCACTTCAGCCTAAACGACAGAGAGAGTCTGCCTCAAAAATAATAATCATAGGCTGGGGGCAGTGGCTTATTCCTGTAATCCCAGCACTTTGGGAAGCCAAGGCGGATGGATTACCTGAAGTCAGGAGTTCGAGACCAGCCTGGCCAACTTGGTGAAACCCCGTCTTTACTGAAAATACAAAAATTAGCTGGGCATGGTGGCAGGTGCCTTTAATCCCAGCTACTGGGAGGCTTGAACCCAGGAGGCGGAGGTTGCAGTGAGCCGAGATGGCGCCATTGCACTCCAGCCTTGTCAACAAGAGCGAAACTCCATCTCAAAAATTATAATAAATAAATAAAGCACTGTGTCACATATTACAAGGCTTCTAGCCATCATAGTCCCCTCTGACTAAAGATACATGTACATAAATACACACACACACACACACACACACACACACAAACGTAAAGAAAAGGTCCTCATAATACAAATTGAGGTGCTAAAATAATAATCACTGACTAGTGAGTATATTTTTATTTTCCTTTTTGTTTGTATATATTTTCCAATTTTCTATGCATATTTTCTGCTTTTGTAATAATAAAACTCTTTTTCCCAAGTTACAAAACACAAATAAATAAGAAAGAAATGATGGGTGCTGTGGAAGTCAATGCAGAGGGCCAACAATTCTTGGAAAATTTGATAACAAAATGAGATGGAGTTGTATCTAAAAGACATCACTGAGTCTAGAGTACCTCTTTCTGTGGCAGTGAGTCCTCTGAAAATCTGGTGGGGGGAGTGGATGAAGCTACTGGCCTCAGAATGAGAATATGTAAAGTTAAAGTTTTGCATATCATTTTAGGTGGTGATGGAGCTTCCTAAAACCTCAGGTTAGATACTTCCAATCTAGAAGTTTTTGTTTACTTATTTAGCTTATTTGTTTATTTTCAAACACACTAAGTAAGGAAAGGAGCCAGTGGAAAAACCAAGATTGAAAGTTCAAGAACGTGGAGAAATTTTTACACTGATACAGACTTCCAGTTGAGACTGTGATTTTGATACACACATAAATCAATACGGTAGATTTAAAATTGTCTATCATAGGACTGGTGTGGTGGCTCATACCTATAATCCCAGCACTTTGGGAGGCAGAGGCGGGCAGATCACTCGAGGGCAAGAGTTCAAGACCAGCCTGGCCAACATGGCAAAACTCCATCTCTATCTGAAAAATAATAAATAATAAATAAATAATAAATAAAATTGTCTATCAGGGGATGCTTTTCTGTGGTCCAGTGTGAGGTAAAGGAAGGCAAACAAAAAAAGCGTGAGGGCCTTCATGGTTTTTCACGGTTCCACATCTTTATGTGGGAAGGTTAGAATCCTAAGAATATGTATAGATTTTCAAAAAGATACCATTCATATTAACATTTTTTTTTCATCCGTTTGCAGAAGTTTACCAATGGAGTCTTTCTCTGCTGAGATCAATTCAACTGACCTACTCTTACAGCCATGGAGTAAGCCCCCAGAAATTCTCTCCATGGTCATTCTCGGCCTCACTTTTTTATTGGGATTGCCAGGCAATGGGCTGGTGCTGTGGGTGGCTGGCCTGAAGATGAAACGGACAGTGAACACAGTTTGGTTCCTCCACCTCACCCTGGCGGACCTTCTCTGCTGCCTCTCCTTGCCCTTCTCACTGGCTCACTTGGCTCTCCAGGGAAAGTGGCCATACGGCAGCTTCCTATGCAAGCTCATCCCCTCCATCATTGTCCTCAACATGTTTGCCAGTGTCTTCCTGCTTACTGCCATTAGCCTGGACCGCTGTCTTGTAGTACTCAAGCCAATCTGGTGTCAGAATCATCGCAGTGTAGGGACAGCCTTCACTATCTGTGGATGTATCTGGATGGTGGCTTTTGTGATGTGCATACCCATGTTCATGTACCGGGAAATATTCACTATAGACAACCATAATACATGTGGCTACAGATTTGATTCCTTTAACTCATTTGATTATTCAGACTTCTATGGAGATCTACTAAAAAACAGGTCTTCTGAAAACATGGTTCAGCTGCCTGAAGAAATGGATGATAGGTTAGATCCTTCCCCTTTCCAAACAAATGATCATCCTTGGACAGTCACCAGTCTCCTCCAACCTCAAACATTTCAAAGACCTTCTGCAGATTCACTCCCTAGGGATTCTGCTAGATTAACTACTCAAAATCCATATTCTAATGTATTTAAACCTGCTGATGTGGTCTCACCTAAAATCCACAGTGGGTTTCCCATTGAAGATCACAAAACTAGCCCACCAGATAACTCTGATGGTTTTCTCTCTACTCATTTAGAGCTGTTCCCTAGGGCTTCTAGCAATTCCTTATATGAGTCTGAGCTACCACAAGATTTCCAGGATTATTACTATTTAGGCCAATTCACATATGACAATCAAGGGCCAACACCCATGGTGGCAATAGTCATCACCAGGCTAGTGGTGGGTTTCCTGCTGCCTTCTGTTATCATGGTCACCTGTTACAGCTTAATCGTCTTCCGAATGCAAAGGGGCCGCTTCGCCAAGTCTCAGGGCAAAACCTTTCGAGTGGCCGTGGTGGTGGTCACTGTCTTTCTTGTCTGCTGGGCTCCATACCACATTATGGGAGTCCTGTTACTGTTTATTCAACCAGAAACTCCCTTGGGGGGAGCTCTGATGTCTTGGGACCATGTGTCCATTGCTCTAGCATCTGCCAATAGTTGCTTTAATCCCTTCCTTTATGCCCTCCTGGGGAAAGATTTTAGGAAGAAAGCAAGGCAGTCCATTCAGGGCATTCTGGAGGCAGCCTTCAGTGAGGAGCTCACACATTCTACCCACTGTTCCTTAAACAATGTCGTTTCAGAAAGAAATAGTATTAGCACGACCGTGTGAAAATATGGAGCAGCCAGGAAGCAGGGGCTCTTAGGTGTGAATATTTCTAAAAGGATGAAGAGATAGGATGAGCAGGGGACTTCAAAAACTGTCAAAGAATCAATCCAGTGGTTCTTAAAGGGTGGCCACAGACTATTGGCATCGGCATCCCCTAGAAACCTGTTAGTAATGCAAATTCCCAAGCCCCACCCCAGACTTGCTGAATTGGAATCTCTGGGGGTTGGGGCCCAGCAAGTGCATTTAACAAACCCTCTTGTTTCTCATTAATGCTAACTGTAAGAATCATTGTAAAAATGAGTTCTATTTCTATCCCAAACTAAGCTATGTAAAATGAGAGAATTTACTGTTTTTAAATGTTTGATGTTAACTGTTTATTGATGTTTCCATCATTAAATTTTTCCTAAGCATTGTCTAAGTCTTCCAGATTCCATTTAAAACCATTTCTTCTTCTCTTACCTGAGTGAAAGATGATCACTTATTCTACAGCTTTGTTGTCGTGTGGTGTTGATGGTTTTAAATGCAAAGAAGGTGCAAAAAAAAAAAAAAAAAAAAAAAACCTGTGAAGGCAAGAAGCCATGAGTCTGAGTCTGGAGCACAGAATTATACAATGCCTGATGCTTGTCCTGGGAACACCCCTGGGTACAGGACATAGGAATTCTGAGTTTCCAGGCTGGGCGCTGTGGCTCACACTTGCAATCCCAGCACATTAGGAGGCCAAGGTGGGCGATCATGAGGTCAGGAGTTCAAGGACAGCCTGGCCAACATGGTAAAACCCCGTTTCTACTAAAAATACAAAACTAAAAAAAAAAAAAGGAATTCCGAGTTTCCAGTATTACAGCTAAATAACCATCCATTGCATGAAAATGGACTACTAATACATGTAAAAACTGACTCATGAAATGTTGTGAAACCTGTGGTTTGGGGAGTTCTGTTTATTCTATCTGCCTACTGGTCGACCACCTCTCTTCCATTCCTCTTCTTAAGCTACTAAATTTCCTTATTACTCCTCTGCCTGCAAACCTTCCGCATCAGACTTTGTGCCTCGAACAACCTCTAATTTCATTCAGATTCTAGTTACTCCTTTCCTCTTGCTCCATAATACTTTCTAACAAAGTATTATTTCAAGCGGAAGGAGAAAGAGGATGAAGCAGCAATTCTTCTACTCACTGCAACTGAGTACCCTACCAAGCTTGCCGTCACATTTTAAAACATGACTACAGGCAGAGTTCATGCCAAAATTACCAAAAATATCTTCTGGGTTTTTTTAATTAATCTTTGTCTTTGCCAAAGTAATATATGCACACAGTTTTAAAAGAATTTAGTAACGTCGCCGGGCGCGGTGGCTCAAGCCTATAATCCCAGCACTTTGGGAGGCCAAGGCGCGTGGATCACGAGGTCAAGAGATCGAGACCATCCTGGTCAACATGGTGAAACCCTGTCTCTACTAAAAATACAAAACATTAGCTGGGCATGGTGGTGCGTGCCTGTAATCCCAGC
>NW_016107784.1:615482-616729 GCF_001604975.1 Cebus imitator | reverse complement strand
AATTTAATAATGTATATAACAAAATATGAGGTCTGCTACTTCACTGTACCCCAAAGTTCCCTCCTCCCTCTCTCATTTCCCAGAGATAACCCTTGTACAATTTGAGATGTTTTGTTTGATAATTACCATGATGTGTCTAAATCATGTGCTTATGCTGCTCTTTTCTGGAGATATGATTAAATGACTTCTTCTTTTGAAAGGAGAAGACGTTTATCCGAGCACTCCATATTTTTGTTTATCCAGCGACCCAACATTCATTAATAACCATTATATTTTAATTCATTCATGACCACACATTTTTCTTTTACTTTGTCTATATACTCCAACCATTTATATAGCTTCCTGTCTGTCCCTCTTTCATTTAAAACAAAATTACCTAACTTCCTACACCTTCGCATTTTTCTGTGTGTATAAACGTTTATGTGTTAAAAGTCTGAAATTTCAGGCTTATTTGTATCACAACATGGCTTCATCTAAACTGAATACAATCATGTAGTCTAAAAATAGAAAATGACATGTGTTTTAGACTTGCTCATTATTTGTTCAATGGTTGAGGTGAGGGTCTGGACTAAAAATCTTTTATAAAGTACTATGCAGAAAAATTTCAAATCACTAGGAATTCTTTCAGTTGTGAAGAATGTCTGACATAAGATTTGCAGTGCTACCTTTCCAGCTTATGTACTAATTTACTTATATATTTGATATGAATAAATGCTTTTTTCTCATGGTTCTTTGCAAGACTCAGAGATTCATAAATCCTTTTGTTTCACATTCAGAATATATAATAATCTCTAAATATGCAGCAAATAAATCTCCTAGTGAGTGCCTATAGACTTGATATCCTAGCAATTAGCCAGGCTTCTGGAAACCCCACCACATCACATAAGACCCTAGGAATAAGACCTAAACTTCCGGGGTTGGTATATAGGATATCAAGGTGAATAATCTTGACAGTTACAAAGATTTAATGTACAATGAGTAATCAGTGATTTGTCTTTGCCAATATAGTAATAAAGTATGTGCATGATTACTTTGGCAAAGACAAATGATGCACACAGCATTTCTGGATTCCTTTTCCTTTCCATTTACTTTGGAAATATATCCTGAAGAAATTCCTACAATTAGAATTCCCTCATTTCTGATGAAAACCTGGTGAGTACCTGTAACTATTTTGTACTATTTTCTCCAGAAAGTCCCAGGTGGGAACACAACTACTATCCAAAATATAATATCTTTTTTTTTTTTTT
>NW_016107784.1:607178-615097 GCF_001604975.1 Cebus imitator | reverse complement strand
TGGCTCACTGCAGCCTCCACCTTCCAGGTTCAAGCGATTCTCCTGCCTCAGCCTCCCAAGTAGCTGGGATTACAGGCATGCACCACCATGATCGGCTAACTTTGTGTTTTTGGTAGAAATGGGGTGTTTTTAGTAGAGTTGATCAGCCTGACCAACCTTTTGCCATGTTGGTCAGGCTGATCTCGAACTCCTGACCTCAGGTGATTCACCACCTTGGCCTCCCAAAGTGCTGGGATTACAGGTGTCAGCCGCCATGCTGGCCCCAAAGTATAATATCTTAAATCTTTATCCTAAAATGCAAGCAAGGTGGGCCTACTCCATACACCAACTTGTAAGGGGTGACTGACTCTCCAATATTCCATCATACTTGATATCATTTGAAAAGAAGAATGTTAAAGACATGCCTTTGATTCTTCTTTCCCATCAATATCACAAAAAAAGTCAGGGTCAACTAATTCAACCAGTGCTGGAAGATGGAGGAGGAAAAAAGACCAACTGAAACTAAATTCTTTCACATTTCTATTTTCCTTCCCTGGCCAAAAGAAATTTGACACCACTACCAGAAAGATAAAACTGTAAACATTCTTTTTTTTTTTTTATTAAGAAAGCATGCAAAAAAACAATGACAACAACTTGTGAGACCAGACGCCCCCTTCCCAGGATGCAGCAATGCAAAGCATTATGGGTGGTGGCACGAAGGACTCACCAAACCAGAAACATGAGGAGCAGGGACTGAGGAGACAAAGGCTGGGATGGGTGGATCTATAACAAATAATTACTCCTTGTGTCCCTCTCCTCCACTTTCTCTCGTATTTCCTCTTACAGGCAGTGAGCTCCTGCAGTTTTGCACACATCACCCGATACAACAATAATGACTACACTTCGGGTCCGGCAATGCTAGACCAACAAGAAAAGTAGTATTCTTTTCACTTCATGGGGGGGGAGGGGGAACTGAGGCCCAGAGGGAGTCAGGTGTGCCCTGTGCCATGAAACAAGACTGAGCTTGGTGGAAGGGAGCTGGGATCTCAGGAGGCCTCATGGCCAATCTCCCGTCCCAGACCCAAACTTGAGCTACCCTGGCTCCACACCAGAATTCTTCATGAGACTAGTTTGCAGAAGACACAGATGAACAAGGGGCATTTGTATGTATGATTCAGTTTACCCTTGCAAATCCTGTATGGGTCTGAACAGGAAAAGGGTTTAGAAAAGAGGAGTGATCATTAGCAAAGCGGAGAGCTGATGGGAAGTTGTGTGCAGGACGCACCTTAACTGGAAGGAATAAGGAAGGAAAAGATGCCTAAAATAGGGACACTGGGCAAAGGCATTTTGCCACCCTCTAAGAGAAATTCTCCTTTCCCCAAAGGGAAATATTATATCATACTTCAACTCCACTAAGTGCCCTCCAGCATCATGGGAGATTCAAGCCACTCGCACCCCCATTTCTTTTTTACAAAGGCTTTAAAGAAATAAAGTGCTCTTTAGTTAACTGCCCTATCTTGCCCCTTTACTTCAGCCTCACTGGACTTCTTCAATAAACTCTCACATATAACCCCCTTCCAAAAAAAGGAAAGGGGTGGATCAAAGAAAAAAGCAGGAGAGCAGAAAGCCAAATCTCTCGGAAATCATGGGTAAATAAAATAATATGAATGAAAAGCAGAAATCACAAAGAAAGTGGCCTTGTCTATTCCATACATTTTGTCCCACAGCTTTTCAGCAAGTGAAATAAGGACAGAAGTAAAATTGTTTTTCCCTCTCCTAACTAAAATTCAGCAATTAACATTAAATATACTCTGAGTACTTTGCTACAGTAAATCATGGCCACCCCTTGTAAAAGTAGATGAGTTAGCTCTATACTTTTTTCTGGGGGTCCCCTTTGGCCCTCACTGAACCCTTGCCTCTAGATTATTGACTCTCCTCCACCAATCTCCTTCAGCCCTCAAAAGCCTACTTGCAAAAGCTTCAGCCAGATGATCTGGATTCCAAGGGAAGCACCTTCCTATATATTTAAAGAACTAAAATATTCCCTGTCCATTGCCAGCTCCTTTTCTTCTCCTCATCCTCCTACCACCAACACTAAAGGTTTGGTTCTGCTATGAGAGGTGGGAAAGAGAGTCTCATCATGTTTTAGGACACGACAGAACTCAGAGTGATAACGGGTTACTTTTTCTTTCTTGAGAATCCCGGACAAATGAGGAAAGAAAAAAGATGGGTAGAAGATGTGAGCAAACAATCAAAGGAGGGCAAACTATTATTTGCTGAATGGGAAAAAGGGATGGGAAGATAATTTGTAAATACAAATAAGAGCCACAATTAATTTTCAAAGAAAAATACTTTTAAAAAGCCAAAAGAGTTAAGTTGGAATCATCTCCAAGAAGCTAAAACTATGCTGGACAGTTGTCCTCATGCCCTACCATAGAAGGAGTCTGGGCTAAAACCAATCCTATCTTCTTAGAGAATGGGCTCAAAATCAGCCAATGGACACTGAAGCACCATGCAAGAGCACACCCAGTTTCACACTGACTTATATTCCATCTCTTCTAACCCAGGTCCCCAGTTCCACTAGGATTTTAGTGTCGCCCTCCTGCGCCACCATCGCCACTTTTGCCCTTGATAGGAAACGCAGACTGGCAGAAGTAAGGATGGATAGTATACCTCAGAGGACAGAATTAGCACCATTTTAAAATCTCCAAATTCTTGGCTGCCAAGCAATGTTTCAGACCCTTTCTACTTGATCATGTGGCCTCTCCAGTCCTGGCCTGAAACTGACGGGAACAAAAAATAATTTAGGGCCAAAAGGTGGGATTAGCATTGCGTTTCTCCAAGAGAAAGGTAAACCAGAGTTTGAAACCTTTCTCCGTAGCTGTCGTGGCTTCATCGTCCAGCCTGATGATTTTACATTAGCAAGAGGTGAATAGGATCCATGGTGTAGGGCCAGGAGATGGCGGACAGTATATAACCAATAATAATAATAATAATATAAGAAGAAGAATAAAAGAGCTGGGGAAAAAACAGGAAGGAAAGGAGAAGAACGAGGCAGGAAAGGGGGTTTATCTTCGGCAGCATCTTGCGGTGGCTTCTCTGACAGAGAAAGAACAAAAAAGAGGATATATGTCTATATACAGATGGGGGTGGGGGAAAGGGAAGGGCTGCGATTGCTCTTTCCCCACTGCCAGACTTCACCGCTCGGCCCTGGGCTGATGTCCACACTCTGTGATGCACTAGGTGATCAAGTCCCAGTCGAAGTCATCAGGGATCTCCTCATTGGCACCAGGAGGTGGCACTGGGGGCCGAGGGACCATATGGTGTGCTGTTAGAAAGAAAGAAAGAGAGTGAAAGCAGAGTAGATGGGAAGCCGTTCCCTCCACCTAGAAGGGCTGTGCTGAGCCCCGGATAATACCATGAAGAAGGGCCTGTGAAGCTATCACCCTCATCAGCTGGAGTTATTTTTGGTTGCAGGTCACCACTTCATTGAAGTCTCAGGAAATAAGCTAAACTACATTCCACAGCAATTAAATATTATACTGCCAGTAAAAATTATACTTCTGAAAACATATAATGATAAAATAACATACAGAAGATAATATCATGTGGCTGGGAGCAGTGGCTCATGCCTGTAATTCCAGCACTTTGAGAGGCCAAGATGGGTGGATCACTTGAGGTCAGGAGTTCTAGACCAGACTGGCCAGCATGGTGAAACCCAACCTCTACTAAAAAACAAAAATTAGCCAGACATGGTGGTGGGCGCCTGTAATCCCATCCACTCAGGAGGCTGAGGCTCAAGAATCACTTGAACCCGGGAGGCGGAGGTTGCAGAGAGCCAGGATCACGCCACTGGCCACTGTGCTCCAGCCTGGGCAACAGAACAAGACTCTGACTGAAACAAACAAACAAATAAACAAACAAAAGATAATACCATATGAAATAGCAGTATATAAATTTGTATTTATATTAAATGGACAAAGAATACAAAGAGTCAGATGTCACCCCCGAAAATTGAAAACACTTGTGGTTTCAGGCAGAATAACAGTGATTTTTTCCATATGTGTCTAAATGTGAAGGATCTGTTCACTTTGTTCCATCTGTGGCAATTCAGTGTCTCCCTGCCCCATCCTCACTATCAGAGCCAATTCAATCCCAGACCCCTGATTCTGGAGATGAGGTGACAGAAAAGCAGACATGGGCATAAAGCAAGTATGTGTAGATAACAAATTCATTTTATTTGCCTGAGCACATCTTCCATCTAGATTCCAAAGCCACACATAAATGTTGCACGTAGCTATTTTTTGTTTATATGTACGCTTTCACTTCCTTTTACTTATGCAGTCACCAGCTAATTTTAAAGTACATCTAGCTGGGTGCAGTGGCTCATGCCTGTAATCCCAACACTTTGGGAGGCAGAGGCGGGCGATCACTTGCAGTCAGGACTTCAAGGCCAGCCTACCCAACAGGACAAAACCCCATCTCTACTAAAAATACAAAAATTAGCCAGACGTGGTGGTGCGTGCCTGTAATCCCAGCTACTTGGGAGGCTGAGGCAGGAGAACCACTTGAACCCAGGAGGTGGAGGTTGCAGTAAGCCAAGATCACACCACTATACTCCAGCCTGGGCAACAGAGTGAGACTCTGTCTACAATAAATAAATAAGTAAAGTAAATCTGTCTTCTTTAGTCTCCCCTGATATATACCTCCAGGGCAGGTAGCCTTGGGAATTATAAAGGCTCATTCCCTCCTGTCAGATGCAGGCAAAAATACAGAGAATCCCAGCTCAGAGTCAAAGGAAAGCAAAAGAGCTCATCAGATTACCAGTTTTGAAACAAGCTTCCTGGCTCTTACCTGGGCGATTGTAGCCTGCTGAGTCCTGGGTGGGGATTGGGTACATTGGTGATGGGCCAGGGTAGAGGTGGGGAGCTTGTGGGTGCCCATAAGAGTTCACTGCCAAAGAACAGAAGAGTTACTTGAGCTGGGGGTGGGGTGGGTCACTATACTCAACAAAGCAGGGAGGAAAAGAATACACCCTTGCTCCTATCTTCTTTCTCTCTTCCCTGCCCTGTTCTATAGCTCCTGCAAGCTTGAAGGATTTCTGCAGAAGCTACCAGTCCTCACCACTGAGGGTAAAAACAAATGGATACTACAACTGTGAAATCACTAAGATATAAGGATGAAAAATACAGAAACATAGGGCCGGGTATGGTGGCTCATGCCTGCAATCCCAACACTTTGGGAAGCCAAGGTGGGCAGATCCCTTGAGCCTGGGCAACATGGTGAAACCCCAGCTCTACACAAAATACAAAAAAATTAGCCGGGCATGGTAGCACACACCTGTAGTCCCAGGTACTTGGGAGGCTAAAGTGGGAGGATCACCAGAGCCCAGGAGGTCAGGGTCGCAGTGAGGTGTAATTGCACCACTGGACTCCAGAGCCTAGATGACAAAGGCAAGAAACAGGAACATTAATGACAACACGTCTTTGATTTCACTAGTTTGAAGATCCTATACATATAGAACCACCATTTCAACTGGTATCATCCAGTTAGGGATTACTGAGCCACAGATTTAAAAGAGAGCCTTTCTGTAACAAATTTCCTCCCTTTTCTTAAGTACCTCTGATCTCCCAAAATCATACAGTATTTCTTTTGCATTTTTCAGTTTAGGACTTCACTGACTCAACGGATGTTTGGTCAACTGATAAACTAGTTCCACTGCTCGATTTGGATCACTGCCCCATAAAACGCTTTCTCTCTGTTCTCTGTTGTCTTTCTCCTAGCCTTCCTTTTCATCACAGTCTCCACCTCCATGGCAACTGTCCTTGTGCAGTACCTTGGCTCATGGCTGACTCCTGCTTGCCACTGGTGAGGGCACAAGAGTCAGCCACACGGGCAGGGGCTGGTGGCCGGTGGGTACCCCCGTGGGGGGGCACATGGCCAGTCTGAGTAAGGAAGTGGTTGAGGGAGTCACACAGGTTGGCAATGTGATGCTGGTCAAGGCTCCAGTTCTTCTGCTCTGCCTGTCGTAGACTCTCCATCAGTTCTACAAAGAGGCAAAAAGCCCCATTAAGACCCAGCCCTATTGCACCATTCCAAACACACCATAAATAATCACCACTGATAACAGGCACTAACAATAACAATTTATATCTTTTAGAGCTCTGCATTTTCAAATTCTCATTCTATTTGATCCCTTATCAAATTCTTTTTTTTTTTTTTTTTTTTTTTGTATCATTCTGTCACCCAGGCTAGAGTGCAATGGCACAATCTCAGCTCACTGCAGCCTCTGCCTCCTAGGTTCGAGTGATTCTCCTGTCTCAGCCTCCTGAGTAGCTGGGATTACAGGCATGCACCACCACGCCCGGCTAATTTTTTTGTATTTTTGTAGAGACGGGGTTTCACCATGTTGGCCAGGCTGGTCTCGAACTCTTGACCTCAAGTGACCCACCGTGCCCGGCCTCCAAATTCTAATTATAATTTCCATCTTACTGAAGAATACGATAAACTTTCAACGTGACCGAGTGACTCAGCCAAGGTCACACTGTCAGTATCAGTAAGTGGTGACGAAACTACAAAATAGTGGTCCAGGGCTTCCGAATTCCTGAGAGCCTTCTCTCTCCCAAAGACAGAATAGACTAGGATAATTCACTGCCATATTTTTAGTTAAAACAAAATTAATTTGAGTTAAGTTGAAAGTAACGTAAATATTATCCATCTTGCGTAATATGAAAGAAAAACAATGAAAGCCTTAATTCCTGAACTTCATTTAACCACCCCCTTCCGGTTTAGTTTCTACTGGGTTTTCCCTTCATCCTTTGATCACGAACCTGAGAGCTGTGACTGCTCAATGCTGGACCAATTGAGCCGATTCACCATCTTGAAGCTCTCCTTTAAAGAGTCAATATTAGAGCACCAGTCAGAAGGAAAGGCTGTAAAGAAGAGGAGAAGGTGGATAATAAGACAGAGTGAGGTATAAGACATCATCAGCTGTCCCCAGACTGGCTACGTGCAAGGTTCCTGCATCTATACAGATTATCAGTTGCATTTCCAAGTTTTGGACTCTCCCTCCCTGGGTGTTCACGACTGGAAAAGCTATCTATGCTTTGGGTACCGCCAGCCTCATAGTCAGGAGAATATGTAAAACAACCTCAATTGATCCAAGAATTCTGTAAGACAGAGCCCTAAATTAACTTTGTTCAGATGAGCTCACATGAAGGAGCGAGCTTAAAAGACCCATCATTAACTTGCTAACTAACTGCACCTCCAGGCCCGAGTCAGGACAAGGGCATCATCCAGCCCTCCTCTAGATCACTCTGCACCTCCATACTCACCAAAGCCAGTGCTGTTGATGGGAGCCTGGCCTTGTGCCTGTGGCTGTGGAGGTGGTGGCTGCGGGGCAGGGTGGGAGTGGGGATGGTGCTGATGAGGGTGGTAGCCTCCATGCTGCAGTGGGGGTGGATGCATGGCCATCACGGGGGGAGGCACATAGCCTTCCGCCCCAGCTTGCTTTCCCCCTGGTGGGGTACAACCATCTGGGCTTGGGGTGTGCAGTGGAGGAGCGCCCCCTACAGCTGAGGGGCCCTGGGCAGGTGCCTGTTGCTGCTGTGGCTGGGGTTGCTGGGGCGGTGGCTGTGGCGGCGGCTGCTGTTGAGGTGGCGGCGGCTGCTGCTGATACATGTAGTAGTTGTTCGAGGGTGGGATGTCCCCCAGGAGAGACGAGAAGCCTGCAAGTGGGGAGGAAGCAGGCAAGTGACGTAAGCAATGAGATGGGAAGTCTCAGACCGAAACTGTGGAGTTAAAAGGATAAGGATGTTTTAGGGGCCGGGCGTGGTGGCTCACGCCTGTAATCCCAGCACTTTGGGAGGCCGAGGCGGGTGGATCACGAGGTCAAGAGATCGAGACCATCCTGGTCAACATGGTGAAACCCCGTCTCTACT
>NW_016107784.1:600990-606851 GCF_001604975.1 Cebus imitator | reverse complement strand
AGCAAGGATCCCTGTGGCCCTCCTGGCAGGTACAAGATATAAGAGGGCACTTAGATTAGAGGAGGGCCCTGACAGTGTGGAAACCACTGAAATCTTACTAAAAAGCTCAGTGTGCAGCTTTTAATGCTACTTCTCAGAGATTTGGGTGTAGGCCTGAAATCAGTTTCCCAGCAGGTGAACTTTAAAAAGGAAGCCATCCCTGGTCATCTAGTGTTTAGGGGAAGAAAAAAAAAGAAATTAGAAACAAAACAAAGCCATTGGTCATCTACCATCTCCTCTTCCATATTTCCTCTACACTCTGCTACTGCCAACTCCGTCCTGTATTCTCTACAAACAAATGCAGCTTGACTGAGGAGCAGAGATGGGACGGAGTTATTTCTCAAGCAGACAGGGAGGAACAAAAGTCTAAGCCTAGGGTCTTTCAGTCACAATAAAACTTGAGTGAACGCTAGCCTGTCCTCACTCGATCTAATTTTTTACTTTATTTTACTTTATTTTTTACTTTATTTCTGACAGTTTCTTGAGTTCCTACCTCCAATCAACCAACCACCTGGGTTGGATTTATTTCTCAAGCAAATGCTACAGTCTTGGAACACAAGTCTAGAAATTGATCCCCTGGGATATACAAGAAGAAATTCATGAAAATTAAGATAAGTTTTCCAAAAAGTGACTCCTAACCAGTTTTTATCATTCCATTCAGCCCCTGCTGCCAATGAAGAGCCACTGCACAGAACAAGAAGGTCCAATTCCTCACCTGAAGTCAACCTCACAACCTTAGAAGTCTCTACGCTATTTAAAAAATGCACACACAAGAACTGCAGAGGGATGAACCAGATGTTCTCTCAAGAGGCTTCCCAATAAAAACTTTAATTCATTCTCACATGATAATTAGGGAAATGTGCAGGGACAAGATACTAGCTGATATTAAGAATGTATAGTCAATTATGTTAGGAGTGATAATGTCATAGTACACAACCAAAAGAAAAGTCATCATTTAGGGATATATATCAAAATTGTATTTATGGGTGGAATGCCATGGTATATGTGAATTCCATTAGATTACTCCAATTTTTAGAAGGTTCAGTGGTAAACAAAACAAGCCTAGTAAAATACTAATAACTGTTAATGTTAGGTGATGGAACACAGGGCTTTCTTATATTTTTCTCCACACTTTTGCGTATGTTGGCAATTTTTCACAGTAAAAGTAACATAAATATAAATACACTGAAATGTCAAATTTTTCACAATGAAACGCAGGGATTCCTGGGGAGCGGGTACTGCTACTGCTACTGCCCCCTAGTGGTCATCCTCCAAATGACTCGCTTGCAGTCATAAAATCATTGCCATTAGTTCTGGAAGGGGCAATCCTCCAACTGACTTTCTGAGGCAAATAACCTAGCTTGCCTCCTGAAACAGCTGTATTTGCACAAGGACAGATGAGCTCGCTCAGCTCCAAACAGTTTTATTTCATGAAATATTTCCTCTGAGTAGTGATATCTCTCTTTTTGTTAAAAACAAGAAATATGGGCCAGGCGCAGTGGCTCACACCTGTAATCCCAGCATTTTGGGAGGCCGAGGAGGGCTGATCATCTGAGGTCAGGAATTCGAGACCAGCCTGGCTAACATGGTGAAATCCCATCGGTACCAAAAAAATACAAAAATTAGCTGGGCATGGTAGTGGGCACCTGTAATCCCAACTACTCAGAAGGCTGAGAGTAGTGGAGGAAGTGGAGGTTACAGTGAACCAAGATCTCGACGCTGCTCTCCAGCCTGGGCAAAAAACAGCAAAACTCTGCCGAAAAGAAATAAAAGAAAAGAACTGAAAAGAAAAGAAGAAAGAAATATGGCCCGGCACGATGGCTCACACCTGTAATCCCAGCACCTTGGGAGGCCAAGGCGGGTGAATGCCTTGAGGTCAGGAGTTCAAGACCAGCCCGGCCAACATGGTGAAACCCTGTCTCTTCTAAAATTACAAAAATTAGCCGGGCTTAGTGGCACGTGCCTGTACTGCCAGCTACTTGGGAGGTTGAAGTGAAAGAATCACTTGAACCCAGGAGCCAGAGGTTGCAGTGAGCCATGATTGCGCCACTGCACTCCAGGCTGGTCAACAGAGTGAGACCCTGTCACACACACATAAAAATTAAAATTAAAAAACAAGAGAAAAAAAGGAAATATCACCATTTGTTCAACAAGATAAAAAAAGTCTCCACGCACCCATCCCAACTCCAGACTCACCGTGCTGAGAGGAGGAAGAGGACTTCTCCAGCATGGATTTATAGAGGTTGCGGAAGGACCAGCTTAGATCCTGAAAGTTGATCTCTGAGTAGGAGAATTTAAAGTCATGGTTGGTGTTATAGAGGGGAGGAGGACCCTCAGCACTTTCTCGGCCTGAAGCCCCTGCTGCCACTGCTCCGTCATCCACAGATCCTGTGCCCTGCAAAAACAGGTAAGAAATGCCTGAGCTGAGGCACCAATACAACCCTCAGTGGTCAGCAGGCTCTCCTGCCTGTCCTCTTACCCTCTCCTAGCTCTTCACTAACCCAGCATCATTCTCTCCTTCTTTTCTCATTGGCTCTTATCTGGAATCTACCCTCTTTCTCTCCTCAGTCTCCATTTCTTCTTTCTGTTTGTTTGTTTCTGAGGCAGGGCGTCACTCCGTCACCCAGGCTGGAGTGTGATGGCATGATTTCAGCTCACTGCAACCTCCACCTCCCGGGTTCAAGTGATTCTCGTGCCTCAGCCTCCCAAGTAGCAGGGACTACAGCTGCAAGCCACCATGCCCAGCTAATTTTTGTATTTTTAGTAGAGATGGGTTTTTGTCATATTGGCTAGGCTGGTCTCAAGCCCCTGGATTCAATGATCCACCTGCCTCGACCTCTCAAAGTGTTGGGATTACAGGCATGAGTCACTGCATCCAGCCTTTTTTTCCCGATCTTTCTCAGAGTTCTGCTATGCTTTTCTCTCTATTTCTCTATTTCCCTCTTTTGCTTTCCCCTTCTTTCTCAATTTACCTGCCTCATATATCACAGATACTCAATACATAATTCTGAATGAACAGGGAGACATATGAATCTATTCACCACCCATCCCATGACCCCTGCCGTATCTGCTTCCTACCTGGCTGTAGCTAGCAATAGATGCGGGGCTCTGAAGTGACATCTGCGGATTCCCCTCGGGAGGCAACGAGGCTTCTCCACTCCCTGGAATGCCGCCCCGTGGGCTCTTGCTTGCCTCTTGTTCTGGTGAGTCTTGGGACAGCTGAGGGTTGTAAAGAAAAAGAAATCTATAAGCAGAGGCACAACATCCTCCCAAGACCCATGGTTTCCCTCTGCTGGTATTCCTTCCACCTTTGCCTCTGAAAGGACTGAACGTTCACAAGAGAAGGTGGAAGGAGCAGCTGGCTCAGATGCGGCATCTCCCCATGAGCTGGGAACTTACGTCATCATCTGGAGGGTGTCTTCTCTTTCGGGAAATGTCAGGGCAGGTGTCAATTGTCCAGTAGGAACCCTGGAAGGAGATCCCATCCCCACAGAGAACAAAATCATTACATTCAGAACCTCCCAGGGTTCTGGGTGCTAACGAAGAGCAAATTTGTCCTAGAAACTCACTGAGTATGCCAGAGGTACTCGCGTGGCCCAAACACAGGCCTCGACTGCTTTGGAGGGGCAGAACAATGGCATCTAGCTGAAAGAGCTGAAAATGTCCAGACACAGCCCCTCCCTTCCCTTCTGACCTGAGGCAAAACTTGCTTGGACTTTAGCATCCACATCTGTCAAATGGAGAGAATGATCCATCCCTTCTCTTTTATGGGGGAAATGCCAGGGACTTTTGTTTAGAGACATTTCTACAAAGGTTATTAAGTCTACCTTTTACATCTAGGAAAAAAGAGTGTCACAGAAAAAAGAGGGAGCAGGAAAGTCAACTTTACCCTAAGTATTTCTTTTTTTTTGACATGGAGTTTCGCTCTTCTTACCCAGGCTGGAGTACAGTGGCGTGATCTCAGCTCACCGCAACCTCCGCCTCCTGGGTTCAGGCAATTCTCCTGCCTCAGCCTCCCGAGTAGCTGGGACTACAAGCGTGCGCCACCATGCCCACCTAATTTTTGTATTTTTAGCAGAGACGGGGTTTCACCATGTTGACCAGGATGGTCTCGATCTCTTGACCTCATGATCCACCGGCCTCAGCTTCCCAAAGTGCTGGGATTACGGGCGTGAGCCACCACGCCCGGCCTCTATTTTTTTAAGAAAAGATTTCAGTCTTTTTCCTTTTTTTTCTTTCTGAGATGGAGTTTCACTCTTGTTGTCCAGGCTGGAGTGCAATGGAGCAATCTCAGCTCACTGCAACCTCTGCCTCCCAGGTTCAAGCAATTTTCCTGCCTCAGCCTCCCAAGTAGCTGGGATAACAGGCATGCGCCATCACACCCGGCTAATTTTTTGTATTTTTAGTGAAGACAAGGTCTTACACCATGCTGGCCAGGCTAGTTTCGAACTCCTGACCTCAGATGATCCACCTGCCTCAGCCACCCAAACTGCTGGGATTACAGGCATGAGCCACCACCCCCGGCCTCACGGTCTTTCTTAGTCACCGATTCTACTAGGGGCCCACAAGCTTGACAACCAAGCTCTTCCTCTGAGAAAAAAAAAGATGCTTCTCTAATTAGCATGATTTCCTCTTCTGGATAATTAAAACAGCCACAGGACTCTGGACTATCAACTACTTCACTCTCCTTCCTGCTCCTCCCCTCAATGCTTACAGTAGTATCTCACCTTCCCAGGGTCATCCCGAGGTCTGGGCACCTTCCGGAAGCACTTGTTGAGAGAAAGGTTGTGCCGTATTGAATTCTGGGGATGCAGAGAAGCGAGTTAGACCTGAGCATTGTGCAGAGCAGAAAATTTTCCAACAGAACACAGAGGGACACACAAAAAACATAATACACCATGGAGTTCAAGTATCAGGGTAAATTTAGCACCTCTTAAGTACACTGATGGAGGGAATTATGCATCAAATAGCAAAGAGCAAAGAGATAAGAAAAATGCAGGCCTGGCGCAGTGGCTCACATCTGTAATCCCAGCACTCTGGGAGGCTGAGACGGGCAGATCACCTGAGGTTGGGAGTTCGAGACCACCCCGACCACCATGGTAAAACTCTGTCTCTACTAAGAATATAAAATTAGCCAGGCGTGGTAGCACAAGCCTGTGATCCCAGTTACTCAGGAGGCTGAGGTAGGAGAATAGCTTGAACCCAGGAGGCAGAGGCTGCGGTAAGATGAGAGATCGCACCATTGCACTCCAGCCTGGGCAACAAGAGCGAAACTCCATAAACAAGAGAAGGAGAGAAAGAGAGACAAGACAGAGACAGAGACAGAGACAGGGAGGGCAGGAAGGAAGGAAGGAAGGAAGGAAGGAAGGAAGGAAGGAAGGAAGGAAGGAAGGAGCGAGCAGAGATTAAGTTGATGGGAGGGAAAAGCTATAAATTTGATTACTACCACTTCTGAAAAACTGATTATATAGTTTTTCAATCTTTCTAGCCAACTGACAAGTATACAAATGCCTCACAATCACATCTGCCCAGTTCTCCAGTCTACCCTGACACCAAAAGAACAATGCTTTACAACTATTTATATAAATTATGAATGAAAAAAAACACAGATCACTTTCATTTTCTCAATAGCTCATAGAATGTTCACATTTGAAGGAAAGAAACATTGTATAAGAGTGCTGGGGCCGGGCATGGTGGCTCACACCTGTAAGCCCAGCACTTTGGGAGGCCGAGGTGGGCGGATCACCAGAGGTCGCGAGTTCGAGACCAGCCCTTCCAACATGGAGAAACCCCGTCTCTACTAAAAATATAAAATTAGCTGG
>NW_016107784.1:590295-600750 GCF_001604975.1 Cebus imitator | reverse complement strand
AGGGACATATTTACAAAGAGAAAGCTCAATGGGCCAGGCTCATGCCTGTAATTCCAGCATCTTGGGAGGTCAAGATGGAAGGATCACTTGAGTCTAGGAGCTTGAGGCCAGCCTGGGCAACATAGTGAGACCCATTTCTACAAAAATTAAAAAATTTCCTGTTCATGGTGGTGCATGCCTGTAGTCCCAGCTATTCAGGAGGCCGAAGTAGGAAGACTGCCTGAGCCCAGGCTCAAGCCGCAGTAAGCCATGATTGCACCACTACAATCCAGCCTGAGAGACAGGGCAAGACCCTGTTGAAAGAAAGAAGGACAGAAGGAAAGAAAGGAGGAAGGAAAGAGAGAAAGAAAGAAAAGCTAAATGCTTTCAATAGTCTCCAACTCACTACATGGTTTGTATGTCAACTAGTGATTGACAGAGTGAGAGAACTACATATTAAGCTCCCATTGCTACTCAACAATTGACAAATGAGCTGCTGCTCCAAAAAATTGAGCATATCGGCCTTCCTTCTTTGCTTGGGAGAGGAGCCCCTTCTTTTCCATCTCCAGCCAAACAACTTAACTTCTCCTTACTTGCTTGGTAGCCAGCTGTTGGTAAAGAACCTAATTGTATTATTATTTGTCTTGGAATGCTGTTTTTCAAAGGATGATGACTGTGCAATGGAGCTATGGAAATCTGATGATCTAGATTAGATTCCTGCCTCTAGGTAGGAAGGGATGATGCCATGCCTTGTACAGTGACTTGAACATCGCAGAATGGCAATAAACATTTGTGAAATGAATGAATATCCTCTTTGAGGGACAGGAAGATAAGAGGGTGTGATGAGCGACGGCGTCCTGCCATGCCCATCACTATACTTAATGGTTTGGAGTTTCCCTAGTATACCTTATAAAAGTTGTTCGGCCGGGCGCGGTGGCTCACACCTGTAATCCTAGCACTTTGGGAGGCCGTGGTGTGTGGATCACCTGAGGTCAGGAGTTCAAGACCAGCCTGGCCATCATGGTGAAACCCCACCTTAAAAAAAAAAAAAAAAAGTTGTTCAACTCTGAAAAAAAGTAGGGGTCAGAACATATGAGATTTTAAATTTTCACATCTTTGAGACAAGCCAGAGTAAACCGAACAGGCTACAGGAAGAAACAAAAGTAAAGGAAAAGGCTGTTGAAGGTTAAACCTAAGCCAAGATTATGGAAGCACTCCCACCTTCCAACCAATGCCAGCATTCTTGTAATAGGGGAAGTTATCACAGATCCAGCGGTAAATCTCGCTGAGGGTCATCTTCTTGGCTGGAGAGGAGTTGATGGCATAGGTGATGAGGGTGGCATAGCTGTATCGTGGCTTGCCATCCTGGTGAACTGCTGCCTCGTCTTTGCTAAGGGTGGCATTAGGATCTGTGGGTGAGCCTGGTGAACACTTGCGGCTGCTCCCGGGAGGCCCAGCCTGGGAAGCACTTCCCAGCTTCTCAATGGTAGCTCGGAGGGTCAGCTGGGGGAGCCAGTCTATGGAGGTGAGGCTACTCTCTAGGTCAGAAGCCATGGTACTTCTGGGTTCTGCAGGGAAGACAAAGAGGCGACGAAAATACTGGAGGCAAGTAATACTCAAATCCTTTTGTTTGAAGGAAGTAAGTTTCTTCCCACCCTCATTCCCATGAGAGACCCATGGCATGGTCTTCCAGCGAGTGTTCCCAGAACCCCCAAGCAGGTCTATCTACCAGATGATGAGTGCTAGTTACCCCACATCTTAGTGGGGAGCACTGCCAAGAAGCCTCTCCACGTAGGACTAAAGAGATCAACCTTCACACCAGATTGAGCCAGTACCTCAATTCACCCTACTTGCAGCCCTACAACATAGTATTTTTAAACTATGTAGGAATTAGGGTTTTTTAAAAATCCGTGTAGATAGCAGGTAAAATTAGTTAAAGCCCATTCTCCAATCATGTGACACCTCTTATATTTTCATACAACATCCATAGATAGATGGCATGAACGTACAAATAAAGAAAAAGTCTACCAAAATACAAACATACACGGATGAGGCACACACCAACACTTTTAAAGATGTTCCGTATGAGATATGAGCGCTTGCCTTTTTTATCCCACACACAGGTGCACCTGAGGCATATTAGATCTATCCCGGGCATAAATTATATATGACAATCAGCAGACAGACACATAAACAGTGAAGCACATACACAGAGATCACGACTACGTATACAGCATACATCACCATCAGAGCACAAAGTCACACACAGAAGTAACACATCCTGAGTTCACAGCTGCCCTCACACTTTTAAAGCTACCCCTTGCATGCTCCCGCCCACAGACACCAACACCAGGAAGAAGTCATCCACAGGCACCTCCCACCTCTCAGCCTGCTGGGCTTCACCGAGCCAGGGAGACACCCAGCTGTGTGCCTACCGGTTACAATCAGAGAGCCTGGCTAAAAATAGCCACTCTGGGGCTCGAGCTGGCTCCCCTTCTCCGCCCTCCTCCTCCCTCCTTCCTTCCCAGCCAGGCAGGCACGCTCGCTGCACCTCCATGCAAACTCCTGGAGCTGCCAGACCGCCTACGCCTGATGTTTGCACACCCTGCCGCCACCCACACTGCCTGGCGCTCTTGCCAGCAGAGAGGTATAGCTACAGCGATGTCTTGGTGGGGGAAGGTGAAGAATGATGGGTGATATCTGAATTGCAGGGTCTAGAGAGGCTGGCAGGAACCACTAGGTAGCCATTTGGCACTCCCATAGCGCTGATGCCAGCAACCCCCTAAGCACTTGCTGCCTAACAGGTTTGTGCCTGCACAGCCGCCAGGTTCCAGCTAACATTGTCTTCCTTGGTCCCACCAGGGCATTTCTCCTGAGGAGCCAGGACTAGATTGCTTCAAAGTTCAGAATCCTGAACAGAAACACAGGAGGCAAGCGATCTCTAAATCCACCACCAGATTTATGCACAAGCGTATACATACAAATACAACAGATCTGCACATTTTGCAGTCCAAAGCTCAACAGCAGATAGGACCATGTCCCCCACCCCCTCTCCTGACCCCAATACATCCTTCAGGGTCTCAGCTCCCTCTTCTATCCTAGGTAGTGATTCTTCTGCCCTTAACCCTTAACGCTTTCTCCTAGGGGTCAGCATTCTAACTCACTCCCTCTCCCTTACGATCCCACCCACGCAGATGGCAATCTGCATGTGTGCACACGTACCCAGCCCTGTGCTCCTAACCAGCAGCACACACACTCCACAAGGCTGAAGGAAACACCTTAGTGCCTCAGGGGCCGGGGCAGCAAGAGACCCAACTGTGCCCAAGAATTGCTTGACAGAAGAAAAGGGGTGGGGGAAGGGGGATGGCCTGTTTATAAATAGCATCATGAAGGCTTTCCTCTTTATCCTTAGCTTCTCTGCCACCATCCTCCTCTTCATCCCACTACCACCTTGCCCTAAACCATGGAAACTTGGAAACTAATAGGAACACTTAATCATTCCAGGAACCTCACACCTTCCAACACTACTAAGTGAAAACCCCCCAGTCCCTGGGCTATAGCAGGGTGCCTGTAGCAGGATCACGGTCCTGCAGCTGGGTCATCCGAGCTGAAGGGTGGCACGCCAGTGAGCAGGTTTCCAACGACCAGGGTCCTCCCAGGTCCTCCCCAGATGGGAGGTCCCTAAATTAGTTCTGCCCCATTCCCTATTATCTCCTACTAAAGATCCCTAGGAAATCTCATCTTAAGAGCACAGAGGCCTTCAGTTGATATTTCTTTTTTTTTTTTTGAGACGGAGTTTCGCTCTTGTTACCCAGGCTGGAGTGCAATGGCGTGATCTCGACTCACCGCAACCTCCGCCTCCTGGGTTCAGGCAATTCTCCTGCCTCAGCCTCCAGAGTAGCTGGGATTACAGGCACGCGCCACCACGCCCAGCTCATTTTTGTATTTTTTAGTAGAGACGGGGTTTCACCATGTTGACCAGGGTGGTCTCGATCTCTTGACCTCGTGATCCACCCGCCTCGGCCTCCCAAAGTGCTGGGATTACAGGCTTGAGCCACTGCGCCCGGCCCAGTTGATATTTTATTTGAAACAACTTTTCCAACATTGGGCAGGGGCATGAGAGTGGATCTAAAGTGTTTATAGGGCTTACAGAACCCATTTGGCACATGCCAATCATAGTGAGTTCCTGAAAGGGAAGCACTCTCAGCCCTTTGCAAGCTGTTCTATGCCCTTCCCTACCCTTACCCCAGCACCAGGTTAGGACCCTGAGGTTAAATTTAACCTGTCGCCAGCCCCCTTCCAGTCTGCTCTCCAGACACAGCCCCAGCACTCAAAATACATTCAAATCTCACCAGCTACAAGCACCTTGTAGCATCTGATCCTTTTAATCTTTCAGCACCATTCTCCTTTAACCCATCCCACTTCCCGGTTTGTGAAGGGCAGCCCAGCATGTAGGGCCACAGAGACTGAGGTTCCTTGGTTCTATTCCAAACCAAAACCAAATCCTCCTGGACTGTCCCCAACCATCCCTTGCCTCCCCAGTGAAGTCTTTTTTTTTTTTTGGAGACGAAGCCTTGCTCTGTAGCCCAGGCTGGAGTGCAATGGCATGATCTTGGCTCACTGCAACCTCCGCCTCCCAGGTTGAAGCAATGTTGCTGCCTCAGCCTCCTGAGTAGCTGGGATTAAAGGCAGGTATCACCATGCCTAGCTAATTTTTATATTTTTAGTAGAGATGGGGTTTCACCATGTAGACCAGGCTGGTCTTGAACTCCTGACCTCAGATGATCCGCCTGTCTCGGCCTCCCAAAGTGCTTGGATTACAGGCATAAGCCACCATGCCTGGCCCCCAATGAAGTCTTGATGCCTCAATTTTCCCCTTCAATAAAAGAGATGAACTAATAAACCCTGCCAAAGCATCGTCCCTGCAGGGAAGTGAATGAAGCTTAATAAGCTTGCGGCTGCCACACATTCCACGCTCCCCAAAATAATGGCACGAGGCTAATGTTCAGGGCTATTATTAGAAAGGCAAACAAGAGGTACTTCCATGTCTCAGTCCAACCAACCTAGTTACCCAGACCTCTCTCTCCAGGTGGGCCTTGTGCCACGGGGCTTGGGCAGAACCTGAGTCAGGCCACATTCTTCTGTGTGTGCTGGAAGACTAAAAGGAAATACCCATAGAAGCTGGGAAAGGCAGCCAAAGGGCAGGCTCCATCACATCCACAGGACGTCTAATGAAGACTACAGAACTGGGAGAAAGGCAGAGAAAAACAGATAGACAGGCATTCTGGGAGTGAAAGGCCGCTCCTGGGTGAAACATGGAAGATCCACAATAACAGGCTCTGTTTTCTTCCCATTTTATCTGAAAGGCCACTAATTGTTCTAATGCCAATGTCAGGTATTAAGGTGTGATACATTCCTGCCCTGTACAGAACGTCAGAACGAACAGGGCAGTGGCGAGGTGGAGCACATGAGGAGTTAGGCTGCCCGGGTTTCAATCCCAGCTCCACTATTTTGATTGTTGTAAGGATTACCTTCAGTTAATATTTTTAGAGCACTTACTAAGTGCTATTTAAGTGTAGCTATAGTTTTTGACTGGGGGAAAAAAGACAACACTAGAAGTTAAAAATTAGCAAACTGACAGACTATAGATACAGGAGTGGAAGCTGCAAGCCTGCAGTGGTTTGCATTACAAAGCCTGCTCTGAGTCCGCAGTGGTTTTCAGGATGTCACACTCTCAAATGTTTCCTTTGGATACCATCCAGTATTGCTAATGCTAGGATCAGGAAGACTCCAAGAATGAAGGAATGAGGGACCATCCTCTCTTATCTTCCAGGAGAACTAGGTTTAAGGCATGGTTTGGGAAAATACACTCTCTAAACCACAGTTAATCCCACCCAATAGCCACCTGCTTCTAGCTGATTCGAGAGGCAAGGAGGGTTCGGAAACTCAGTGCAGGCAGGGCCAGTTAAATTGCACGTGGTGTACTTGGAGGTGTGATCCAGTTCACCCTGAGCCATTCAGGCAGGTGCACACCAGCATCTGATGAAGTGCTTTGAAAGAAACAGGGCTGTTGTTAACTAGAGTGGGCTCTTTTGTAAAAGGTGGGGGAGGGAGTTCTGGAGTTAGGAGTCAAGGATCCTCATCCTTTTGAGACTAGAGGTATCAGCAGTGAAGCTCTCTTATTGGTCCTAGAAGAAATGATCCCAACCTGAGACTGGGCTTCCCTGCTGCTTAAAGGACTGTCCTGTAGACAGTCATGAGGGCTCCCACTGCCCGGGGGAGGCCGAGCCTTTCTCCTCAGGTGGTGCAGGGGCACCTGCTTCTAAAGGCTCACCAGAAACATACAATTCTAGGTAACCGAAGTATAGTCTGAAAGCTCATAAGTACCTGTCTCCACACACATACCCACTCGAAACAGAGAGAGCCACACTCACCTGAATTAAGAAGTATGTGCATGTTGTCCTACTGCACAGCCGCACAAACCTGTGCCCTATCTCCTATACCACATGAACAGGTAACTTCCAAGACAAGTGAATGTACTCAGGAACTCAGGCAGACCTGACCCATACCCCAGAAAGAGGAGAAAATATGAAAACCCAAGTCAGATGAAGCCTCCTTCACAACTTGGCCTTGCTGTGAGAAAGAAGATAGGGTATCTGCTAATGGCAAGGCAGGAAAGCAGACACCCAGCTAGTGACCTCTCCTAAAAACAGCCCAGGCTTCACAAGGAGGATTTCCTGGTACCCTTTTCCTGCTTTTTCTGAAGATTCTGGACTTTGATAATTCCCTAGCTGATGAAAGAAAACTTTAACACAAGGTTCCGGAGACTCAGAACTAAACAAGAAACAGGAAGGGAGAGGATGAGAGTCTTAGGTACTTTTCTGGAAGAAAATTTTATATACTCCTCAAAAGTCAAATCTTCCCAGTGGTCAACTGATTTAGATGGAAGGGGACAGAAGCGGAGCAGCAGCCCTCTTTCCTTCGTATCCAGGATCGCATTTTCCCTGAAGAATTGTGAGCAAAAAACACGAGTGGAGAAGGACACTGGGGCAGCATCAAGGAAGCATTTCACCCCAGGAGTTGGCATTCCCCTGCACACTTTCTGCTCGCCTCAGAACATGTGGGATTTCCATTTTCCCTTTGGATTTTACGGGCAGAGGCATACATCCAGCTAGGAATGGAAATGTTAGGAGAGGAGGCCTCTTGGTGTTGGAGACAGGATGAGTAGGAACAGGTTGCTTTTCTTGTCAAGGCCGTAAGCTGGAGGCAACTAACACCTCTGGCCAATGCGAAGCTGACCTCGGCATGCCCTGGGCAAGGCCAGGACGCCAGATGCCACCATGACTTTGATGAGAGCCCACTCTCCAGGTGAAAAGGCCCCAGGCGAAGGGTGCTATACGCATGTTCTCAAAATGCAGCCGTTTTCTGGTATCCCTTTTCCTCAGCATGAAAACACCCAGTTCCCTAGGGACCTCAAATCAATCCCATCCCTTTACAGCCGTTTTCTGACATCCTTTTTCCTCAGCATGAAAACACCCAGTTCCCTAGGGACCTAAAATCAATCCCATTCCTTTAGTCCCCAAACACGAAGAAACCCATTTCTCAGAGCCTCTGCAGCCAGATGTGGGTTCAAATCCAGCAGCTCCCTTGGAACACATTTCCCAGTGGATTTTCTGAGTCATCATCACTCTATCATCCCCACTAGTGAAACCCACGATCCACCATCTCGGCCCCCTGCACCCACTCGTGCCAGACGATGACAGAGAGAAGATGAAAGAAAGCACTGACCTGTCTCCAAGGTTCCCCCGGCAAAGGGAGGGAACCACCTGGTACTGGAATTCGGGGGTGGAGGGATTCCCCTCTTCAGAGGCGGATGACGGCTCTCATCCTCAGTGGCTCTTCCTGTACTTGGCTGAGCCTCCCAAGTTGGTGAGGGGAACTGGGTCCCCTGAGGATGAGGAGTCAGGGGAGGAGGAGGCGGAGGGGGAGGAGAAGGAGGTCCTACTTGGGGAAGGTGGCACACCCCCCACACCCTGCTCGTTACCCTGGGGAGGAGGGGAGGAGCCTCTCCCAACCAGGAGTTGTCTCCTCCCCCTTGGGGGAGTTCCCCTCCCCCCCAAACTGGATCTTTCTGGGGTGGAGGGCTGTTTCTGTCTGCTGGAGATCTGAGCGGAGGGGCTCTACCCCGTTCCACTGTCTAGGCACGAGGAAGTTGAGGGGGAGGTCCTCCCCTCTCCAGCTGAAAGCCAATTCCTCTTCTTTCCCTGGAGTGGCTTCTGAACGTAAGGACTCCCGTGCCCTGTGAATTCTGGGGGGCCGAGGGTGCCTACTCCACAGGCACAGCCCCCTCTCTCTTTGCCTCGAAAGTCCTGAACTGTTGAGAGTGTGTGTTTGGAGGGGCGGAGGCGCGCTAGGGTGGTCTCACTCTGCTTCCCTAAGGAAAGCTCCCCTCTTTCCACTTCTGGGGTCTCCTCCCCGGCCAGTACAGGGGTCTTCCTCGCCTCTAGGCACGAGAGACGCGTCCCCTCCAGGGGTCTCTTCTTTCCCTCACCCGAGCGGTAAGGGTCTTCTCCGACCGGGGAGAGGTGGCTCGCGTCCCCGCTCCCGCGTCCGCTCCCGGGGTGCCTCCGAGGGTGGGGTTTTCGCACTCCCGGCTCTCCCTGAGCTGGCCTGGGCAGCCCCGTCCGGGAGGCCGCGGCTCGAGACTCCGGTCCCCGCTACTGCGGCGGCAGCGCCTCCTCTAGGGCCGTCCTGTCCGGTGCGCTCCCTTCGGCGCGTGGGGCTCCCCGCGCTGCCACCGCTCGGGCTCCGGCCCGTCCCGGCTCCCGGGGAAGCAGAGGGCGGACGGACAGTGTGAGGGCTCGGCGCGGGCTCGGGCTCGGCGCGGCTCCGCTGCAGGCCCCGGCTCCTCCCCGGCCTCCGCGCCGCGCTCCCGCCCCTCCCTCCCCTCCCTCCCCCGCCGCCGCCGCCTCCCCGCGCGGGTTAAGGAGGAGCCGCGCCTCCCGGGTGTGCGCCCCGCCTGGAGAGCCCCGGCCGCGCTCACGACGGGGCCTCGCGCCCTTCGCGCCCCTGCGGCCGCGTCGCTGCGGGAACCCGCCGTCTACCGGGGCGACAGCGCGCTGCTCGCGGCCCGGAGAGCCCCTCGTGCACACCGTCCACCGTGCGCCCCCGCTGACACTCCGGCCCCGGCGTTTCACTCCGCTGGACTCCCTGAGCCGATGAACGGCCCCAGCTTTCTCCGGACTGTCCTTGATGGACTTCTCTTTGCCTCCAGATACTTTATAAAGGATCGTGAGCCTTGAGGTGAAGATTGGGTGAACTTTATGTGTTTCCCTGATGTCGTCCTGGAATTTAGTGAATGCTCCTTCAATGAGTGGATACATGAAAAATGAGCGTGTAACGGGGAAGTAAACATCAGATCTGGGTCCTGTTCCTCGTTCCAGCTTCGCAAACTTGGGCATGGCCCCTTTATTTTCTGCAATCTGGTTCAGCGGAGAAGGGACCTTCATACTCTGCCTGCTTACCCTTCACAGCTGTCATATCCTGCAATCATATTGTTCTGCTCCAAATTCTTATATATTTCATACTCTCGCTTTCCCGTCCCTCCCCCCCGACCCCTTCGGCGTTTCTCTCTGTCGCCCAGGCTGGAGGACAGTGGTGCGATCTTAACTCACTGCAAACTTCGCCTCCCGGGTTCAAGCGATTCTCCTGCCTCAGCCTCCGGAGTAGCTGAGATTACGGGCGAGCGCCACCATGCCCAGCTAATTTTTGTGTTTTTAGTAGAGACGGGGTTTCACCATGGCCAGGATGGTCTCGAACTCCTGACCTCGCGATCCGCCTGCCTCGGCCTCCCAAAGTGCTGCGATTACAGGTGTGAGCCACCGCGCCCGGCCCATACTCTGGCTTTTTAAACTTTTCTCAAACTAACTTCCTTCCTTCCTTCCTTCCTTCCTTCCTTCCTTCCTTCCTTCCTTCTTTCTTCCTTCCTTTCCCTCCCTCCCTCCCTCCCTCCCTCCCTTCTTTCTTTCTTTTAACAGAGACTGGGTCTTACCACGCCACCCAGGTTGGTCTTGAATTCCTGGGGTTAAACTATCCTCCCGCCTTAGGCCTCCAAAGTTCTGGGATTACAGGCATGAGCCACGGCCTCGGCATACTCCCTACTTTATATAACATAGGATAATATGAGGCCAGGTGCGGTGGCTCACGCCTGTAATTCCAACACCTTGAGAAGCCCAGGCAGGCGAATCACTTGAGGTCAGGAATTCGAAACCAGCCTGGCCAACATGGTGAAACCCCCGTCTCTACTAAAAATATAAAAATTAGCCGAAGGTCGAGGAGCTGGCCCGCGCCTGTAATCTCAGCATTTTGGGAGGCCGAGGCGGACGGATCACAAGGTCAGGAGTTGGAGACCAGCCTGGCCAATATGGCGAAACCCTGTCTCTACTAAAAATACAAAAATTAGCCAGGCATGATGGC
>NW_016107784.1:586006-588050 GCF_001604975.1 Cebus imitator | reverse complement strand
AAAAAAAGAATAAAAAAATAAAAAATATACCTGTTCATGTATATATGTGTGCGCATACCATACACACATAGAAGATGGAAGCACACCAAAGTTGTGAGTTTATTGATTATTTTAATTTACTTTATTTTTTACTGTATCTATAATTAGTGTTTATATAGATTTGCTCATGTAAGTTTTAGAATTAAAAGAAACTGACAAGCCTAGTTTGGTCTGGTTTTGCCCTAAGATTGTGGGGAAGCATTTACATTCATTCTCAACTTTACTTTCTATTAAGGAGGATAATATGGAGAAGGATTTTTTAAGTCATTGAAACATGCAAGATATTAAAATATAAGCATCCACTCTTCTTTGTAATAAAACATGTTATAGTCCGAGTGCCATGGCTCACGTCTGTAATCCTAGCACTTTAAGAGGCCAAGGCAAGCGGATGACAAGATCAGGCATTCAAGACCAGCCTGACCAACATGAGGAAACCCCGTCTCTACTAAAAATACAAAAAAATTAGCTTGGCGTGGTGGCAGGTGCTTGTAATCCCAGCTACTTGGGAGGCCGAGGCAGAAGAATTGCTTTAGCCCCGGAGGCAGAGGCTGCAGTGAGCAGAGATCACACCACTGCACTCCAGCCTTGACATCAACATCATGTTGACTGCTTGGCCAACAATAATGCTAAAACGCCATCCGCTCTGAGATAATCTCTATTTCATAAATATTAAAAAAAAAAAAAAGTAAAGAAAACATGTTATATAATTCTTCATGACTGTTAGCTTACCTTGAACAAAACACTTCTTTATAAAATTGGTGACTAATAAGCTACAACGTACATTTTGGAAGCATTTTTTAGAGACTATGTCTTACGTGAAACATATATTGTGGTTAAGATTCATGTACAGTATTCAAATCTCAACTTCGAGTCCTAATAATTGTAAGAATTTAGGTAAGTCATTTAACTGCTTTGTGACTCAGTTTCCTCATCAGTAAAATGGGAGTAATAGTACCTATTTCATAATGTTCTGTAGGGATTATGTGACTTCATACATGTAACACATTTAGATAAATGCCTGAGGGAGTGGGGACCTAGAAACTGAGGCTTATCGAAATGCAGTACATATGGACCAAGAGACATGCCCATTAAATACAATATGTAGACCTTTTGGGGGATCCCAATTAGAAAAAAGCAACTGGAAAAAATATTCTGAGACAATTGGTAAAATTCCAGTACTGAGGATGATATCAAACAATTATTATATATTTTAGGTGCTAATGGAATTAACATTTTTTATGAATCTTTATGAATACTAAAGTATTTAGACATGAAATGCTGGAAATTTGCTTCAAAATAAGTAATGGGTAAGGGGTACAGATGATAGATAAGATTGACAAAAGTTGCTTTTCACAACAGTTTTTTTTTAAATGCTATTCTCTGGGCCTGGCATGGTGGCTCATGCCTGTAATCCCAGCACTTGGGGAGGCTGAGACGGATGGATCACCTGAGGTCAGGGTTCAAGACCAGCCTGAGCAACATGGTGAAACCCTGTCTCTACAAAAATACAAAAATTAGCCGGGCATGATGGCAGGTGCCTGTAATCTCAGCTACTGGGAAGACTGAGGTGGGAGAATTGCTTGAATGGGGAGGCAAAGGTTGCAGTGAGCCAAGATCATGCCACTGCACTCCAGCCTGGGCAAGAGACTTCATCTCAAAAAAAAAAAAAAAAAGATATTCTCTCTACTTTTATATGCTTGAAGTCTTACAAGATAAACAATTTTTTTTTTAATCGGAATTCACCATGATGGCCAGCCTGGTCTTGAACTTCTGACCTCAGGTGATCCACCCACCTCGGCCTTGCAAAGTGCTCATATTACAGGCGTGAGCCACCACGCCCAGCCCGATAAACAATATTTTTTAAAAGTACTGTTGGGCCGGGCACGGTGGCTCACGCCTGTAATCCCAGCACTTTAGGAGGCCGAGGCGGGTGGATCACGAGGTCAAGAGATCGAGACCATCCTGGTCAACATGGTGAAACCCCGTCTCTACTAAAAATACAAAA
>NW_016107784.1:581314-585815 GCF_001604975.1 Cebus imitator | reverse complement strand
AGCGAAACTCCGTCTCAAAAAAAAAAAAAAAAAAAAAAACTACTGTTTAGCCAGGCGCGATGGCTCACACCTGTAATCTGAGCACTTTGGTAGACCGAGGCAGGCGGATCACGATGTCAGGAGTTCGAGACCAGCCTGGCCAATATGGTGAAACCCCATCTCTCCTAAAAATACAAAAATTAGCCGGGCGTGATGGCGCACGCCTGTAGCTCCAGCTACTCGGAAGGCTGAGACAGAAGAATCGCTTAAACCCAGGAGGCAGAGGTTGCAGTGAGACGAGATCCCGCCACTGAACTCCAGCCTGAGCGACAGAGCGAGACTCCGTCTCAAAAATAAAATTAAAAGTACTGTTTAAAAATGCTGGAACATAGCTAGGACTTTGTGTTTACTATTATTACATGCTTTGTATGTATAATATTACCTAATGTTTGTTTACCCCTTTCAGATTACAATGTTTTCGTTTACTGACACTAAACGTAGGAGGTGGGGAAATGTTATTCCCATTTCTAAATGAGACAAGTAAACCACAGCCAAGACCCTGCATTACACCATCCCCACTCTTCAGATTCCTGGGACCTGTGATCAACAGGGTAGGGGTAGCCTGTAGCCACTAGACAGAGTTCTCACCTCTTTTAATGGCTGTAGTCAGGTCTATTAGAAACTAAACCAACATACAAATGATTGATTTAGGAGTATCAGACAAAATATGAGCTTACATTTGCACATCAGAAAAATTCTAACTGCTACTTTAAAAGATAATGGGGTCACCAGTGACTCCATGGGAATTGAAAAAAACAAATAAATAAAAGGTAATGGGGGTGGGAACAGAACCCAAGATACTAAATAATAAAGGTAAAGTTATCTGTATAGTTTTTATTTCCTTTACGTAGCTGTTTATTATTTAAGGTTTTCTACGTTAATTTTCTATCCTCTACCCAACCTGTCTGATTCTCACTCCCTAAAAATTAGACTGGAGCCAGGGAACCAGAGAAGAAAAACTGCGAGGCGAGGCTGGGAGGCAGAGGCCGGCACATCCCAGCGGTAGAGGCGCAGCCGTCCAACACTCCCGTTCCACCTTAAGAAGCTTTCGCCTCTGCCCCCGCCGAGCCAGCACTCGGCTCCTCCCACCCCCGTGTCAGCTCCTGCCGGGAACGTGGGCTTGGGAGGAAAGACGCACTGAATGGAAATACTGGCGCCAGAGGCAGCAGGTCCCTCCGGCCCCCTACTCTACCGGGCGGGGAGGAGCGTGTGAAGCACGGGCCATCGGGGTTGGGCTCCTTTCTGGAGGACCTCAGGGATGAGGGCACGCCCTACTGAAACTGGGGGGCGGGTAGGTGGGCCACGGGGCCCATCTTGGGGTGGGGCCTTAGGGAGACAGAACTGGCACAGGAGGTGCACAGACGCCGCGATCGTTAGTGCAAAGTCGTTTCGTTCCCTCGTCCCGGACGCACCTCTTCCAATCATTTCCAAAAGAGGTGGCAAGTTTTCCATCCTCCGCCCCGATTCCTCGTCTTCCTCTTCATTGGCTGCGGTCAGGGTAGGCCCGGCCCAAGGTCGCTTGTTGACTGGCTGCGCCGGGAATCAATCACAGGATGACGCGCACGAGGGGTGGTATTTGGGGAGGAAGTGAGGATTATTTTGGTACCTCCTACTCCAACTGCTGATTGGTTGAGATTTGCAGTGATGTAAAACACGGCGTAAGAATGTCCACTCGAGGGAAGGGTCTGCTGGCGATGCTCTCGGGGCGGTGGGGACTCTGTTACCGTAGAGAAGGACCAAGTTGATTGAAACACAGAAATGAGTTCAGAAAGGAACTGAAGGAAAACGAGGGAATTCCGCAGGACCTTCGTTGCCTTCAAACAAGGTCATTTCCTGCATGGGATCGAGGGTTTGTTTCCTGTTTACTGCCGCCGAAGTGCACGCTGGCTTTCTGGAATATGCATGATAATTAAATTCTTACTAGACTTTGGTCCCAGACTTCCCATTTGTTTACCTTACCCAGGAGAATGAATGACACAGAGGAAAGGGAAAAGGGTTTAACCCTGCCTTTAGAGAAGCTTGAGGAATACCATCTATACTGTTAGTTGCGGAATCATTTGCTTCCTAGCATGATCTACACCTTTTTTCTAGTGCAGAGTTTTTCTTATAGAGTTCAGCAATGCTTTAACATTGTCTAGCCGGGCACGGTGGCGCGTGCCTGTAGTCCCAGCTACTCGAGAGGCTGAGGTGGGAGGATCGCTTGAGCCCAGGAGTTCTGGGCTGTAGCGCGTTATGCCTGTTGGGTGTCCACACCAAGTTAGGCATCAATATGGTGACATCCCGGGAGTGGGGACCACCAGGTTGCCTAAGGAGGGGTGAACCGGCCCAGGTTGGAAACGGAGCAGGTCAAAACTCCCATGCTGATCAGTAGTGGGATCGCGCCTGTGAACAGCCACTGCACTCCAGCCTGAGCAACATAGGGAGACCCCGTCTCTTAAAAATAAATAAATAAATAACGTTGTCTAAAGACTGTGCTCTAAACTTGAGGGCAAGAATCTCCCTTTCACATTATAACTCTCCCCACCACAAGACCCTGTAGGGGCTATTGGTCAAGATTCTGCAAGTTATTTTCTGCAAAGAGATCCTATCTTATGATTTTCTAGGATCTTCTAGGTCAGGTGGTTTACAAAAGAGTATACCATGCCGGCTGTTTAGTATCATGTGGCAACAAGGAAAGGAACAGGAGGCAGTTATATGTGCAATAACAAAAATGCCATGGGAAAATTATTACTGGGCTGTAAATAATTCCGGCGTAATAAAGTGTGTATTGCCTATGCCAAAAGAGAGGGGAGATGTTAAAATTTCCAAGAATTGTGTTTGAGGGAAAAGTGCACGTTGTTCATAGTAATGTTAAATAAATAACGTGGGGCCGGGCGTGGTGGCTCACGCCTGTAATCCAAGCACTTCGGAGGCCGAGGCGGGCGGATCACCTGAGGTCAGGAGTTCAAGACCAGCCTGACTAACATGGTGAAACCCTGTCTTTAAAAATATATAATAATAAATAATAAATAAATAAATCATGTGAAAACATACAAAAAATTATTTTTAGGCTAATAATTCATACACTTATAGTACTGTCACTTTCCATCTCATGATGGGCAGTAAGCAAAAGCAGAAATTGTTTTTTAGGTGAAAGGGACCTACAGCCCAGCACCAAGTCTAAAGAAGGAAAGAACTGGTATTGTTCCTAACCATAGATCTCAGCCCTCCAATTTCTAAAGGGAGTGATACTTTGATTGGTAAGAACATGACCTACTGAGTCACATAGAGACTGAGGTCTTAGAAAAATCCTCAATTCGGCCAGGTGCAGTGGCTCACATCTGTAATCCGAGCACTTTGGGAGGCCTAGGCAGATCACAAAGTCAGGAGTTCGAGACCAGCCTGGCCAACATGTGAAACCCTGTCTCTACTAAAAATGCAAAAATTAGCCAGGCGTGGTGGCATATGCCTATAATCCCAGCTACTCGGGAGGCTGAGGCAGGAGAATCACTTGAACCTGGGAGGCAGAGGTTGCAGCAAGCTGAGATTGTGCCACTGCACTCCAGCCTGGGCAACAGAGTAAGACTCCATCTCAAAAAAAAATAAAAGAAAAATCTTCAACTCATGATTCCTCCTGAGCCTGGCTGCGTGCCCTTAAACAATAGTAATCATGAGTTTCTTTCATCTCTGGAAGCCCAAGAAACAATTACAAGGCCTCAGAAGACCAGTGATGAAAACACCAGGTTGCATTGCCTTTGGGATTTATGGAAAGAAGAAAAGGGCAGTGGACTACTTCTCAGTCAGGTATTACATCTGTCAGGGCTGGCTGCAGTAAATGGAAACCACTTAAGCAGGAAAGGCTTTAATACTGGGGCTTAATGTGCTTACAAAATTATTGGAAGTACTGGAGAAAGAGGGTCTCTGTTGTAAATCAGAAATGGCTCCAAGAATGAGGCTAGTAAACTTACCCACCAGGAAAGCTTCAGAAAGGTGAGAAATCAAGACTGTATTGCTAAAAGTGTTGAGTCCAAGAACACATGCCCCCGCACTGACATGGGTATGTAAAGAAAAAAAAAATAAAGAAAAAATGGAGAACTTACCGCCCTGGTTGTGATCAAGGAATTGTGCAGCTACCGTTGTTAACACAGCCTCGGCGGCTTTCAACAGCCATGAAACTAGTGCGTAGACATTGGAACGCTGCTGCAGAACAACCCAGCCTCTCATGTCTCTGCTGGCCCGCAGCAACAGCCAAAGCGGCCAGCAGATGGCCCCGGCCCGGCTTCCACTTTTCAAGTTTCTCATGTGTGCAAATATTGATAGATCCACAATTTACAACTAGAATCCTAGTTGCAATAAAATCTAGAAAATACAGTTTTTGGGCCGGGCGCGGTGGCTCACGCCTGTAATCCCAGCACTTTGGGAGGCCGAGGCGGGTGGATCACGAGGTCAAGAGATCGAGACCATCCTGGTCAACACGGTGAAA
>NW_016107784.1:577295-579869 GCF_001604975.1 Cebus imitator | reverse complement strand
AGATCGCGCCATTGCACTCCAGCCTGGGTAACGAGAGCGAAACTCAGTCTCAAAAATAATAATAATAATAAAATATTAATTAATGCCTTCCACCAGAAAGACAAAAAGGTTATATAGCCTCAGGGCTGGGTGCAGTGGCTCATGTCCATAATCCCAGCACTTTGGGAGGCTGAGGATTGCTTGGGCACAGGAATTCAAGACCACCCTAAGAAACGTGGTGAGACTTGTCTTTACAAAAAACTACTAAAAAGAAAAAAATTAGCTAGGTGTGGTGGTGATGCCTATAGTTCCGCTACTTAGCCAACTGGGGTAGGAGGATCGATTCAGTCCAGAAGTTCGCACCACTGTGGATCATTCATTTATTCAGTGCTGGATTCATTCAGTGATTTATATCTGATGTGTGAGAGAATGGGAGTAAGGCCAAGTGCCTTTGGCAAAATACTGTTATTAGTTTTGTCCCAATTTAATACACACACTAAATTTAGAATTTCCACTGATTTTTTTTAGAAGAGTTAATCGAGCTGGGCGTGACGGCTCATGCCTGTAATCCCAGCACTTTGGGAGGCTGAGGCGGGCAGATCACGAGGTCAGGAGTTCAAGACCAGCCTGACCAACATGATGAAACTGGTCTCTACTAAAAATACAAAAAAAAAAAAAAAAAGAAGTATTAATTTAAATTAATTTAAAAAAAAAGAAAAAAAAAACACAATTTTTTTTTTTTTCCAGTGCTCAGCCCTCTATTGGAGATTCTGCCTCCCCTGGAACAGATGTCTTCTTGAGCACACTCCCAAGGTGGGTGGCCGCTCTGGATGGGTGTGCACTGGTGTCCTGACAGGGCGTAGGGGAGGGGTCTGCCGTCCTGTCCTCTGAGAGGGGACTTGGGTGAACTTGGGTTTGGGTGGGGATGCATGTGAAGTGGTATTGGATCCCATGACTAAGGGTCCCTTCCTCCTGGAGGCACACAGGGCCCCTTTCTCCTTGGGGAGCAGCCTAGGAATGGGCTCTCTTGGGGGCCTTCCCTCAGCGCCACCAGGTCCTGCCCTCCAGCCCATCTCTTCAGAAGGCCGTCTTTCCTTGGAGGGGTCAGAGACTCCAGCCCAGGGCTCTAGGGTCACAGTGTGAACATCTGCCTCAGTCCTGCACTGCGCTTCTCTTGGCCTGATTTCTCCACTGGGAGCTGGGACTCGAAGCCCTCAAAGGGAGGCTCCTCTGAGAGAGGCCCATGGGCAGGGAGCTGGGACAGAGAAGTGTGCGCTGAGAGGGGTGACCAGCGGGAGTAGGGGGCCAGGGCGTTGGGAGGGCTGGGGGGCCCTAGTCACCTTTGTCCTTGGAGCCGTGTCTGAGGATGCGGCGAACGCCCCTCGTTAAACTTGCCCTTCTTATCCTCGGGCGCCCCCCGGTACATCTCATCCGTTCCTCGGCTGTGAAGCTGTCACCCGGGGTGGTGAGCAGCCCCAGAGGTGGTCCTCATGGATGAATCCTGAGGCGTCCTGGTGAAGCAGGCAAAGGCGTTTGATCACATCCTGGGGTCCCTGCCGTTCAGCTTCTCCCCAAACACGGCGAGGAAAGCGGTGAAGTTGCTTGCTGATGATACTCTCCAGGGATCGTTCTTGGGGTTCTTCCCCGGCCAGGCCAGCTTGTCCTTCAGGTCCCCCTTGTGAACGAAGCCTTCACAGTTCTGCTCAATCCTGTTGAAAGCCTTCGTCAACTCCTGGATGTGGAACGGGTCAAACATCGCGCAGACGTTGGATGTGGCCTGCTGCGCCCGCTTCGTGGGGGCCTTGGCTTTGGCCCACTTGCTGGACATTTTGGCTTCAGGTGGGTGGGGGGCTTCACTGGGTGCTTGGAGCTGGGCTGGTCACAGTACCTTACTTATTTCAAAACGTATATTTATTTTTATTAAAAGTTGTGAGGTTTTTCGGTTTGGCTTTGTTTGCTTTTCCCAAGTGAGAATGACCTAGAAGATAAGAACTAGCTGACAGAGGAACAAAAAGAGTGAGGTTGGGAGTGAGAAGGCAGCAGAGAGAAAAGAAAACGAAATAAGGAGTGACAGGGACAGCCTGTCCTAATTCTCCTCCTCCTCCTAGCAGACTCAGGAAATAACACAGGTGTTCAACAGAACGTATCTCAGCAGACCCTCAGAAGTATCAATCCAAGTCAGGAGAGCTGGTAGAGGGGGAAACAGACTCACATTTGATAACTGGTTAAGCAGAATCATGATTTCCAACTTCACTGCGGCTCACTGAAGCAGTTTAGGCTAAGGTGATGCTGTGAGGAGAGGTGGCTTGTTCTAGGTGTTTTAAATTTTATGTGACAAGGTAAGCCACATTAAATCACAGAATTTTATGACAGCAAGATTGCCTAATCCAATCCCTGCTCATTTTGCAGATGGGGAAACTGCTAGTTGGTGACAGAGAAAATATACGAGAGATGCTTTTACCTTAACTTCAGCTGTCTCTCCTCTTATTTGATAAAATGCTTCTCACTGGCTTCTAGAATCAGCTTTATTGAGGATCTCAGAATTGAGTTTATCTAAAACACCAGTAGAATTATATGAATTTTCACTTTCTTCCA
>NW_016107784.1:572916-575654 GCF_001604975.1 Cebus imitator | reverse complement strand
GCTCACCGCAACCTCCGCCTCCTGGGTTCAGGCAATTCTCCTGCCTCAGCCTCCTGAGTAGCTGGGACTACAGGCACGCGCCACCATGCCCAGCTAATTTTTTGTACTTTTAGTAGAGACGGGGTTTCACCATGTTGACCAGAATGGTCTCGATCTCTTGACCTTGTGATCCACCCGCCTCGGCCTCCCAAAGTGCTGGGATTACAGGCTTGAGCCACTGCGCCCGGCCCTTAAATTTTTTAATCTTATTTTATTATTATTATTATTTGGGATAGAGTTTCGCTTTTGTTGCCCAGTCTGGAGTTCAGTCTTGACTCACCACAACCTCCGCCTCCTGGGTTCAAGTGATTCTCCTGCCTCAGCCTCCCAAGTAGCTGAGATTGCAGGCATATGCCACCATGCCCAGCCAACTTTTTGTATTTTTAGTAGAGGCAAGGTTTCTCCATGTTGGTCAGGCTAGTCTTGAATATCCGACCTCAGGTGATTTGCCCACCTTGGCCTCCCAAAGTTCTGGGATTACAGGTGTGAGCCACTGAGCCTGGCCTATTTTATTTCTTGGGTTTTTTTCTGACACTGAGTTTTGATCTTGTCGCCCAGGCTAGAGTGCGATGGCACAATCTTGGTTCACTGAAACCTCTGCCTCTTGGATTCAAGCGATTATCCTGCCTTAGCCTCCCAAGTAGCTGGGATTACAGTCATGCACCACCACGTCCAGGTAATTTTTTTGTATTTTTAGTAGAGACGGGGTTTCACCATGATGGCCAGGCTGGTCTCGAACTCCTAACCTCAGGTGATCTGCCCACCTCAGACTCCCAAAGTGCTGGGATTACATGCATGAGCCACTGCACCCATCCTGTACTTGGATACTTTGAAAAGACCCACGAAAGGTATTAAGCAACATATGAGTGGGCTGGGCATGGTGGCTCATGCCTGTAATCTGAGCACTTTGGAGGCCAAGGTGGGTGGATCACCTGAGGTCAGGAGTTCAAGACCAGCCTAACCAACATGGTGAAACCCCATCTTTAAAAAAAAAAAATAGGCCGGGCGCGGTGGCTCACGCCTGTAATCCCAGCACTTTGGGAGGCTGAGGCGGGTGGCTCACAAGGTTAAGAGATCGAGACCATCCTGGCGAATATGGTGAAACCCCGTCTTTAAAAAAAAAAAAAAATTAAAAAGAAAAATAAATTTAAAAAAATTAAAATTAAAAAACAAAACAGGCCAGGCGCGGTGGCTCAAGCCTGTAATCCCAGCACTTTGGGAGGCCGAGGCGGGTGGATCACGAGGTCAAGAGATCGAGACCATCCTGGTCAACATGGTGAAACCCCATCTCTACTAAAAATATAAAACATTAGCTGGGCATGGTGGCACATGCCTGTAATCCCAGCTACTCAGGAGGCTGAGGCAGGAGAATTGCCTGAACCCAGGAGGCGGAGGTTGTGGTGAGCCCAGATCGCGCCATTGCACTCCAGCCTGGGTAACAAGAGTGAAACTCCGTCTCAAAAAAACAAAACAAAACAAAACATATGAACCTTTGGAATGAGTTGGAGGGTCGGATAGGCAGCATCTGGTGGTTAAATTACATAATGCCTGAAGTGAAGGCTTTGCCACATATGATCACCTCTGGAAAGACTTTCAATAAGCTTGTTTTCCGGGAACTCACAGGCATCTTGAATGCTTTGCATCTCAGACTCTCAGATTTTTTCCTGAACATTTTAATAGTCACACTTAGAGAAGCAGAGCATGCTTAGTGAAGGGAAGCAGTTGCTCTTCCTTAGCATGTTTTCCGAAAGATGCATCTTTTGTAAAATCTAAAAAACAAGTCAATAGTTTTTTTTTTAAATTGTTTGTTTGTATGTTTGAGACAGAGTCTTACTCTGTTGCCAAGTTGGAGTACAGTGGCGAGATCTCAGCTCAACCATACCCTCTGCCTCCCAGGTTCAAGCGATTCTCTTGCCTCAACCTCCCAAGTAACTGGGACTGCAGGCGTGCACCACCATCCATGGCTAATTTTTGTATTTTTAGTAGACATGGGGTTTCACTATGTTGGCCAGGCTGGTCTTGTACTCCTGACCTCATGATACGCCCACCTTGACCTCCCAAAGTGCTGGGATTACAGGCGTAAACCACCACACCTGGACAGAAGTCAACATGTTTTTAAAGATGATATGTTTATATGACAATTGTTAAGACTATTTTGGAAGGACTTTAGAGAACGCACTGTAAAAGCAAGATATGAGACACATAAATGAGTCAAAGAATGATTCCCTTGTTTGGGCGTTTATTCCTCTGCCAACCAAGAAGGAAGCTGCTGTATGCACAACCCCAGCTCCCCACCCACCTCCCCCTACTGTAGAGCCTGGCTATGCCTCCCATACTTATTTAACAATTAGATTTTACTACTTAAGACTAGAAGTTACTTTTTTTGTTTGTTTTGTTTTGAGATGGAGTCTCACTCTGTTGCCCAGGCTAGAGTGCAGCAACGCGATCTCGGCTCACTGCAACCTCCACCTTTGGGGTTCAAATAATTCTCCTGCCTCAGCCTCCCGAGCACCTGGGACTACAAGCACATGCCACCACACCCAGCTAATATTTTTGTGTTTTTGTACAGATGGGGTTTCTCCATGTTGGCCAGACTGGTCTCAAACTCCTGACCTCAAGTGATCCGCCCTCTTTGGCCTCCCAAACTACTGGGATTATAGGCATGAGCCACTGGCCCCTAGCCAGACACACTATTCTTT
>NW_016107784.1:570258-571496 GCF_001604975.1 Cebus imitator | reverse complement strand
ATACCTTAATTTAAAAATACATTATTTCAGCCAGGCACGGTGGCTCACACCTGTAATCCTTGCACTTTGGGAGGCTGAGGCAGGCAGATCACTTGAGGTCAGGAGTTCAAAACCACCCTGGCCAACATGGTGAAGCCCTGTATAGTAAAAATGTTAAAAAATTAGCCAGGGCCAGGCGTGGTGACTCACGCCTGTAATCCCAGCACTTTGGGAGGCCGAGGCGGGCGGATCACCTGAGGTCAGGAGTTCAAGACAAGCCTGACCAACCTGGAGAAACCCTATCTCTACTACAAATACAGAATTAGCCAGGTGTGGTGGCACATGCCTGTAATCTCAGCTACTCAGGAGGCTGAGGCAGGAGAATCGCTTGAACCCGGGAAGCGGAGGTTGAGGTGAGCCGAGGTTGAGCCACTGCACTCCAGTCTAGGCGACAGAGCAAAACTCCATCTCAAAAAAAAGAAAAAAATGCTGTTTTGCTAAAAAATGGTAACAGTCATCTGAGCCTTGGGCATATCACATCTTTTTGCTGGTGGAGGATCTTGCCTCAGTGTTGATGGCAGCTGACTGATCAGGGTCGTGGTTACTAAAGGCTGGGGTGGCGGTAGCAATTTCTTTAAATAAGACAACAATAATTGCTACATCTATTAACTCTCATTTTCACCAAAGAGTTCTCTGTAGCATGTGATACTGTTTCATAGCATTTTCCCCACAGTAGAAGTTCTTTCCAAATTGAAGTCAGGGCCAGGCGCAGTGGCTCACGCCTGTAATCCCAGCACTTTGGGAGGCTGAGGCGGGTGGATCATGAGGTCAGGAGTTTGAGCCGAGCCTGGCCAAGATGGTGAAACCCCATCTCTACTAAAAATACAAAAAAATTAGCAGGACATAGTGGCAGGCGCCTGTAACCCCAACTACTCAGGAGGCTAAGGCAGGAGAACTGCTTGAACCTGAGAGGTGAAGGTTGCAGTGAGCCAAGATCGAGCCACTGCACTCTAGCCTGGGTGACAGAGCAAGACTCCATCTCAAAAAAAAAAAAAAATTGGAGCCAGTCCTCTCACATCCTGTTATAGCTTTATTAACTAAATTTATGTAACATTCAAAATCCTTGTTGTCATTTTGACAATATTCACAGTATCTTTATTAGGAGTAGATTTCATTTCAAGAACCACTTTCCTGGCTGGGCGCAATGGCTCATGCTTGTAATCCCAGCACTTTGGGAGGCCGAGGTGGGTGGATCACGA
>NW_016107784.1:567951-569358 GCF_001604975.1 Cebus imitator | reverse complement strand
CTGGGATTACAGGCGTGAACCACCGCGCCCGGCTGAAATGATCTCTTCAAAGTCATCCATGAGGGCTGGAATAAACTTCTTCCAAATTACTGTTAATGTTGATATTTTGAGCTCCTCCCATGAATCATGAATGTTCTTTGTTTTTAATTGGAGGTAGAAATTTTTATTTTTTATTTTTATTTATATTTGAGGCAGGGTGTTACTGCCATTGCCCAGGCTGGAGTGCAGTGGCACGATCACAGCTTACTGTAACCTCAACTTCCCAGGCTCAGGTGATCCTCCCACCTCAGCCTCCCAAGTAGCTGGGGCTAAAGGCACCTGCCACCATGTCCCACCCTCCCCTGACCTAATTCTTTCTATTTTTAGTAGAGACAGGGTTTCACCATGTTGCCCAGGCTGGTCTCAAACTCCTGGCCTCAAGCCCAGCTTGGATGCAAGCAAGCCATCCTACTGCCTCTGCCTCCCAAAGTGTTGGGATTACAGGAATGAGCCACCACGCCCGGTCACGAATGTTCTTAATGGCATCTATAGTGGTGAATACTTTCCAGAAGATTTTCAATTTATTTTGCACAGATCCATCCAAGAAGTCACTATCTATGGTGGTTATAAGGCATATGAAATAGATTTTTTTTTCTGAGACAGAGTTTCACTCTTGTCACCCAGGCTGGAATGCAATGGCACAATCTTGACTCACTGCAACCTCCGCTCCTGGCTTCAAGCAGTTCTCCTGTCTCAGCCTCCCAGGTAGCTGGGATTACAGGCACCGGCCACTATGCCCGCTAATTTTTGTGTTTTTTAGTAGAGACAGGGGTTTCACCATGTTGGCCAGGCTAGTCCTGAACTCCTGACCTCAGGTAATCCACCTACCTTGGCCTCCCACAATGCTGGGATTATAGCCATGAGCCACCGTGCCCGGCATGAGATATATTTCCTGAATAATAAGACTTGAAAGTCAGAATTACTCCTTGATCCGTGGGCTGCTGCATGGATGCGGTGTTGACAGGAAGGAAACCATCACCAGTCTTCTCATATGTCTCCATCAAAGCTCTTAGGTGACTCGGTACGTTGGCAATAAGCGGCAATATTTTGAAAGGAATTCTTTTCTCTGAGCAGTAAGTCTAAATATTCAGTAAATTCCCATTTAAAAACGGCAAAAGATCTAAATAGACATTCTCAAATAAGACATACAAATGTTTATTGCAGCACCGCTCACAACAGTCAAGATTTGGAATCAACCTAAGTGTCCATTAACAGATGAATGGGTAAAGAAAATGTGCTATAGGCCAGGCATGGTGGCTCATGCCTGTAATCCAGGCACTTTGGAGGCCAAGGCGGGCGGATCACCTGAGGTCGGGAGTTCAAGACCAGCCTGACCAACATGGTGAAACCCTGTTTTTAAAAAAAAAA
>NW_016107784.1:564869-566046 GCF_001604975.1 Cebus imitator | reverse complement strand
AAAAAAAAAAAAAAAGACTTCTAGGCCAGCAGAATGTAATGCCACAGGAACAGGAAGCAAAAATTTTGCTAATGGGTCACTAGGGTGATGGTGAGTGGTGCCACTTCCACCCCCACCCCTTCATTCCCCATGAATCCTGGCTATGGGAGAAAGAGTACCTATACTGGATGCTGATTCAGAGCATACGCAGCCTTCTGGAGAACTCTGCCCCAGTCCTGCAAAGTATTGTCACCTAGTCACATTGTAACTGTGACTTCAAAAGGCTATCCCACCATCTCATCAATCTGGCTGCTTCAGGATGATGAGGAACATGATAAGACCAGTGAATTCCATGAGCATGAGCCCACTGCTACATTTATTTATTTATTTATTTATTTATTTATTTATTTTGAGATGGAGTTTCGCTCTTGTTACCCAGGCTGGCGTGCAATGGCGTGATCTCGGCTCACCACAACCTCCGCCTTCTGGGTTCAGGCAATTCTCCTGCCTCAGCCTCCTGAGTAGCTGGGATTGCAGGCACGCGCCACCATGCCCAGCTAATATTTTGTATTTTTTGTAGAGACGGAGTTTCACCATGTTGACCAGGATGGTCTCGATCTCTTGACCTTGTGATCCACCCACCTCGGCCTCCCAAAGTGCTGGGATTACAGGCGTAAGCCACCACGCCCAGCCCACGGCTGCACTTCTTTAGCCATAAAGTGAGTGCCTTGGTCAGAGGCAATTCTGTGTGGAATACCGTGATGGTGGATAAGGCATTCTGTGAGTCCACAGTTTGTAGTCTTGGCAGAAGCATTGCATGCAGGATAGGCAAACTTATTTCTGGAGTAAATGTCTATTCCAGTGAGGACAAACCTCTGCCCCTGCCATGATGGAACAGGTCCGATATAATCAACCTGCCAACAGGTAGCTGGCTGATTACCCTGAGGAATGGTACCATATACAGAGCTTAGGGTCAGTCTCTGCTGCTGGCAGACTGGTCACTCAGCAATGGCCATAGCCAGGTCAGCCTTGGTGAACGGATGTCCATGTTGCTGAGCCCATGCGTAAGCTCCATCCCTGCCACCATGGCCACTTCATTCATGGGCCCATTGGGCAATGACAGGGGTGACTGTGGAAGAGGCTGAGTGGTGTCCACAGAATGAGGCATCCTATCCACTTGATTTTTTTTTTTTTTTTT
>NW_016107784.1:556369-564169 GCF_001604975.1 Cebus imitator | reverse complement strand
GACGGGGTTTCACCATGTTGACCAGGATGGTCTCGATCTCTTGACCTCGTGATCCACCCGCCTCGGCCTCCCACAGTGCTGGGATTACAGGCGTGAGCCACCGCGCCCGGCCCCCACTTGATTATTAAACTCCTCCTCTACTGAGGTCACCTATTGGTGAGTACTTACATGGGATACAAATATCTTCACAATTTTTGACCACTCAGAGAGGTCCATCCACATATGTCTTCCTCAAATTTCCTTGTCACCAATTTTCCAATCATGCTTCTTCCAAGTCCCTGACTATCCAGCCATACATATAATTGTCTCCATCCCATGAATCAGTATATAATCACACATCTGCTAGGCCCGGCACAGTGGCTCATGCCTGTAATTCCAGCACTTTGGGAGGCTGAGGCAGGCGGATCATCAGAAGCCAGGAGTTTGAGACCAGCCTGACCAACATGGCGAAACCTGTCTCTACTAAAAATACAAAAATTAGTCTGGTGTGATGGCACACGCCTGTAATCCTAGCTACTCAGGAGGCTGAGGCAGAAGAATTGCTTGAACCGGGGAGGCAGAGGTTGCAGTGAGCCAAGATCATGCCATTGCACTCCAGCCTGAGCAACAGAGCAAGACTCCATCTCAAAAATAAAAATAAATAATTGCACATCTGGTCATTTCTCCTTCCACGCAAAATGCAAAACCAGGTGCACTACTCAAAGTTCTCCGCATTGGGAAGATGTCCCTTCACTGCTGTCTTTCAGGGATGTCCTAGAAAGGGGCTGTAGTGCTGCAGCTGTCCGTTTTCAGGTGGTGCCTACATATCATGCAGAACCATCTGTAAACCAGGCCCTAATCTTCTGTTCCTTTGTCAGCTGATCATAGGGAACTCCCCATGACGCCATTGGTGCAGGCGGTGGGGAGCGAAGGCAGGGTGGCAGGAGTGGAGACCATGGGAATTTGAGCCACTTCCTCATGTAACTCACTTGCGCCTTCAGGACCTGTTCAAGCCTGACCACACATATACCACTTCCACTTCATGATGGAATGCTGCTGTGCAAGACCCACCTTATGGCTAGATGGGTCAGAAAGCACTCAGTTTATGACATGCAATTCAGGTGGCATGGTGACTTGATGACCCATAGTCAAACGTTCAGTTTGATGACCAAAGCCCAGTAAAAGGCCAAAAACTATCTTAAACAGACAGTAGGTATCTGCAGAAGATGCAAGGCCTTGCTCCCAAAATCCTAGAGGCCTCTGCTGTGATTCACCTATAGGATTCTGGGTTCCAAACAGCATCCCAGCTGGGCGCGGTGGCTCACAACTATAATCCCAGCACTTTGGGAGACTGAGGTTGGCAGATCACCTGAGGTCAGGAGTTCAAGACCAGCCTGACCAACATGGAGAAACCCCATCTCTACTAAAAATACAAAATTAGCTGGGCATGGCGGCACATGCCTGTAACCCAGCTACTCAGGAGGCTGAGGCAGGAGAATCACTTGAACCTGGGAGGCAGAGGTTGTGGTGAGCCTAGATCATGCCATCACACTCCAGCCTGGGCAAAAAGAGTGAAACTCCGTCTCAAAAAAAAAAGAAAAGAACTTACCGCCCTAGTTGTACTCAGGGAATTGTGCAGCTACTGTTGCTAACACAGCCTCGGCAGCTTTCAACAACTGTGAAACTAGTGCGGAGACATTGGAACGCTGCTGCAGAAAAACCCGACCTCTCATGCCTCTGCTGACCCGCAGCAACAGCCAAAGCGGCCAGCAGATGGCCCCGGCCCAGCTTCCACTTTTCAAGTTTCTCATGTGTTGCTTCCACCATTAACCCATACTCTTAATATCCATCCATGCCTGTTCTCCAGATAAATTAGAAAACTCAAACAGTTACTTTCAAGTGTAGCACACTTTGAGATGGAGTCTCGCTCTGTCACCCAGGCTGGAGCGCAGTGGCACAATCTAGGCTCACTGCAACCTCTGCTTCCTGGGTTCAAGCGACCTTCATGCCTCAGCCTCCCAAGTAGCTGGGATTACAGGCTTGTGCCACCACACCAGGCTAATTTTTTTTTAATTGTTTTTTTAAAAAGATGGGGTTTCACCATGTCAGTCAGGCTGGTCTTGAACTCCCGACCTCAGGTGATCCACCTGCCTTGGCCTCCAAAGTGCTTGGATTACAGGCGTGAGCCACCACTCCCGGCCAATTTTTTTTTTTCTTACTAGAGGTGAGGTTTTACAATGTTGACCAGGATGGTCTCAATCTCCTGGCCTCAAGCAATCTGCCTGCTTCGGCCTCCCAAAGTGCTGGGATTGCATGTGTGAGCCACCACACCCAGCCAAGAGTTTAGTTTTTTTGTTTGTTTGTTTTTGTTTTTTGAGACAGAGTCTCACTCTATGGCCTAGGCTGGAGTGCAGTGATGTGGTCTCGGCTCACTGCAACCTCTGCCTCCCGGATTCAATTGATTCTCCTTCCTCAGCCTCCTGAGAAGCTTGGATTACAGGTGCATGGCACCACGCCCAGCTAATTTTTGTAATTTTATTAGATACTTGGTTTCACCATGTTGATCAGGCTGGTCTCAAACTCCTGACCTTGTGATCTGCCCGTCTTGGCCTCCTAAAGTATTGGGATTACAGGTGTGAGCCACCGCACCCGGCAAAGAGTTTACTTCCTACCAATGAATGTGATGAGGGAAAGAAGTGCCCAGGAGTTGCTCATTTATGCAAGGAAGTGTTCAGGGTGATGAATTAAAGAATTTAAGTTGGGTGATGTGGAAACTGAAAACATAAGAGTGATGGGCAGTGAAAAATTGATAGGGTTAATAGTTTAGAGAGTCTGCTGTTATCAAGAAATGTTATCGCCAGGCATGGTGGCTCATGCCTGTAATCCCAGCACTTTGGGAGACTGAGGCTGGAGGACCACCTGAGGTCGGGAGTTCAAGACTAGCCTGACCAACATGGAGAAACCTCTTCTCTAAAATACAAACCTCTTCTAAAAATACAAAATTACCCAGGTGTGTTGGCGCATGCCTGTAATCCCAGCTACTCAGGAGGCTGAGGCAGGAGAATCTCTTGAACATGGGAGACAGAGGTTGTGGTAAGCCAAGATCGCACCATTGCATGCCAGTCTAGGTGACAAGAGCAAAATTCCAAAAAAAAAAAAAAAAAAAAAAAAAAAAAAAAAAAAAAAAAAAAAAAAAAAAAAAAAAAAAAAAAAAAAAAAAAAAAAAAAAAAAAAAAAAAAAAAAAAAAAAAAAAAAAAAAAAAAAAAAAAAAAAAAAAAAAAGAAAACAAGCTGATTGAAATGAGTGGACAAGAAGCTGAGAGGCCAGCCTGTTGGGTGAATTGTCTCCATGCATCATGCAACAGCCAGGACTGATGACAGTAGGAATGGCACAAACCAAGACGATGAATCAGGCTTCTCAATTTTCAGGGACTGTGGGGAAAGTGACCCAGGAGATCAGCAGGTTATTACAACCTCCTGATGGCATGCACTTAAAAGGAGCTGAGTTTTTAGGTGATGAGCAACAGTTTGAAGTAGGCAGCGAGCAGGATTGTAAGAGTTACAGATGAAATGCTGAACCTACTCTGTAGTACTTTCAGAGAAGTGAGATCCGGTAACTTGAAAGATCAGGAAGGGGATCGTGGGGAAAGTGGCATTTATATGGACATTGATAGATGAAAAGAATTTTGAGAGAAATAGATTCCAAAAGATAACTCTAGGTGGAGAGAATGCTATTACCAAAGAAGGAGCTGACACTGCTCTGCCCACGCCTGGTGCTTTTGCAAATCTGCCTCCAGCGCCCGTTGCTATGGTGCTAAAAGCATCCTTGGTATTGCCAGATCTGTTTAGCAGTACGCCACCAGGTGGCAGTACATATCTTTGTGCCCTCCGTCCCAATACTGGCCCTGGAGAAAAACTGGAAGTGAGAATTACCATAGGTATAGCTGAGGTGAGACCAGTGGCTTGTAGATTGCATATTTAGTTAGGCCTGAAGAGGCAAAGCCCTCGGGAGAAGAGGATAAACTTGGGAACATTTAGGGGAAAGATCAGGGAGAAGAGAAAGGAAATTGCTTCAGGGCGAGGGCATAATGAGGTCTAGAAAGTAGGAGAGGGCTCTTGGAGGGAGACCTATGTCCTCCTGGCCATTCCTTGAGGAACTAGTTGGTCAGGACAGTCACACCGCCCTAGGCTTTTCAAAACTCCAGACATATACCCTGGGAACCAGAGGAATGATTCACTGAATGAGGATAATCCCAATCAGCCACAACGTTAAATCCTTGGAGAAGGTGTGTGCTGACTTAATCAGAGGCACAAAGGAAAAGAATCCCAGGATGAAGAACCAGTTCAAATGCCAGGACTCCAAGAATCACTGCAAGAAAAACGCCTTATGGTGAAGGTTCTGGGATTTAGGATCATTTCCAGATGAGAATCCACAGATGACTCACTGCCTCACACAGTCCTTCTGAGGTTGTTAAGCAGATTGCTTCCATCACTACCGAGTCAGGAGTTGAGGCTGCTCACCACTGCACTTGCTTGTCAACAAATTTTTTTTTTTTTGACGGAGTCTCGCTCTGTCTCCCAGGCTGGAGTGCAGTGCCCTGATGTCAGTGCTGGTCTCAAACGCCTGAACTCGTAATCCGTCAGCACGGCCTCCCAAATGCTGGGATTACAGGCATGAACCAACAGTGTCTGGCCTTAATTTTTGTGTTTTCAGTACGACAAGGTTTTACCATATTGGTCAGGATGGTCTCGAACTCCTGACTTCAGGTGATCCCCCCGCCTTGGACTCTCAAAGTGATGGGATTATAGGCATGAGCCACCATGCCCAGCCTGCTTGTCAACTATTTTCATAAATATCAGTTGTTTAAAGAAAGAGGCAGTCAGTCAGGACAGGGCCCATCTTCTTAATTCTAAGACAAATAAATTTTATCCAGTACTACTTCAAGTGTGATTATCCAAGGATGAATGACATCAGCATCTTCAGGAAGTCTGTTAGACATGCAAATTCTCAATTCCACCCCAGACCTGCTGAGTCAGAATCTCAGCAGAGTGGGATCAGGAAATCTGTATTATCAAGCTTTTGAAGTGCTTCTTAACGAGTGCTAAAATTTTAGAAGCATAATTGGTAAACAAGCCCTAAGCCAAGTTCCAGACTATAAGGTGCTGCTCCGTTTAATAATTCCATCGGTGCTGTCGTATTGCGCTTCCTCAGCAGCTATGCACTCAAATTCTGCCTCTTGCACCATACTAAAAGTTTAAAGATGGATTAGAGCTAGTTTTTCTTTTGCAAAGCAGGAGAAAGTGTGGGTAACCCCCCATATAGGCACCGAGGAATGAGAGCTAAGCAGAACCCTGGCACAGTTAGGGCTTGAGGAATATCTCACTTTATAGTGTTACTACTCAGCTATTTCCTTTTATATAATCCTTTACATAATCACATATTAGTTTATAGAAATAGGGCTTGAAGGCTCCCTTTATATAATCCTCTGTATATAATCATTAATAGCTGATAGTATGAGTGCCTAAAGAATATTTCCCTACATATATACCTATAATTATATCTTAGTTCATAATTGGAGGAATGCCTAGAGTGGACACAGTACGAGCATGAATTAAAGGATGAGTAGCTTATAATCGGACGAATGCCTAGAGCAGACACAGTGCAGAGCATGATTTAAGGGAAAGGCAGTTATACCAGGACAAGAATCCATGTCCCAGGCGGCAGCGTTCAGTATCGTAAAGATACCCGCTGTGTGGCAGGCTTGGGGCGAGAGCCATTCCTCCTGATAAAGGAGTTGTAGGACCTTGCTCCAGTTCTTGTGGAAGGCTGCCCTCAGAATGGCAGTCCACCTTGGTGACTGTGAACTTTATCAGCTCTTGCTACTGTGCTGCTTGAAAAGCATCTTCCTGACCTGGAACCAACCCAAATGCCCATTGATGATAGACTGGATAGGGAAAATGTGGTACATATACACCATGGAATATTATGCAGCCATCAAAAATGATGAGTTCATGTCCTTTGTAGGGACATGGATGAACCTGGAAACCATCATTTTCAGCAAACTGACACAAGAGCAGAAAATCAAACACCGCATGTTCTCACTCATAGGCGGGTGTTGAACAGTGAGAACACATGGACACAGGGAGGGGGGCACTACACACTGGGGTCTGTTGGGGGGAAATGGGGGAGGGACGGGGGTTGGGGAGTTGGGGAGAGATAGCATGGGGAGAAATGCCAGATATAGGTGAAGGGGAGGAAGGCAGCAAATCACACTGCCATGTGTGTACCTATGCAACAATCTTGCATGTTCTTCACATGCACCGCAAAACCTAAAATGCAATAAAAAAAAAAAAGAAAAGCATCTTCCCATAGAATCCATTGGAAGCTGCCAGAAGGTGGCGGTAACCTTGACAGCTCTGTCACTGCTGTGTGACTTAAGGCATCCTCCCATAAATCTTCTTAGAAGTAGTTTCCCATAGATAGAAGTAGTGCACACTGTACGCTCTTCACTGCGCATGGCCCGCCTTAAGCCCCGGTGACCTAATGGGGGTGGACCCCTTACTGCACACGGCCCTTGCCTTCGTGGGAACGGGTCCCTTGCTGCGCGCTGTCCACCTCCTGGCCTACGTGACTTAAAAGGGGTAGACCCCATGTTTCATTGCTCTTGACCCTATCACTATCCTTAAAGATGATTTCACTCACTGCCCTGCCCCTTAACCTATACACAATAAATACTCATGCTTCTGGACATTCGGGCCTCACTCGCCACCCTTGCCAACCTGGCCTCGCCAGTCTCGCCGGCCTTGCCTGACTCCGCTTATAGGTGGCGTGGCCCCCCGAGCCCAGCTGCATTTTCTTTGTACTCCTATGTCCTGTCTCTTTATTTCTCGGATCCTGCGCCTCAGCATAGCATAAGGCTCACCCCACGACCCTGTGGGGCACTCAGCCCTACATCTGGCTCCCAACGTGCCCTACAAGAAAGTATAAAGTAGAAAAGAAAAATGAGTGAACCAAGCACATTATTTTTTGAGACAAGGTCTTGCTACGTTGCTCTGGCTGGAGTTCAGTGACCAGCTACTCACAGGTGCCACCCCACTACAGATCAGCACGGGACTTACATGGGACAGGCTCGACCATGTTGGTTCGAGACCAGCCTGACCAACATGGAGAACTCCCGTCTCTACTAAAAATGAACCTTGTGAATAGACATGTGGGTGATATCTTACAATGGGAATTGAAAATTTTACAGCTAGAAAGGACCTTGCAGGTCATCTAATTCTTAGCCTTCCCAGAGGATGGCTCTGAAACTTAACCATGAACTGATATCTCCAGGCAATACAGGACTTTGTAGACAGGGATTCTTGTACCTGCTGCCTGGAGGATGTCAACCTGCTTTGGTTTTCCCCTTGTCTTGCCTATGCTCCAGCACAGATACCTCTTCTGTTTTTCTTAGGCTTTAAATCTTATCTATGGCTCCAAAGTGGCTGCAGTAAAAGCCGAACAGGAGAAGGGGAGTGATACCGATCAATGAGAGATTAACCTAAGCATGCCCAGGCATGGGGAAATCCCCTCGGTCAAAACTGTGAAAGGCCTGAGAAAACACTTTGGGAGGCCGAGGCGGGTGGATCACGAGGTCAAGAGATCGAGACCATCCTGGTCAACATGGTGAAACCCCGTCTCTACTAAAAATACAAAAACTCAGCTGGGCATGGTGGCGCGTGCCTGTAATCCCAGCGACTCAGGAGGCTGAGGCAGGAGAATTGCCTGAACCCAGGAGGCGGAGGTTGCGGTGAGCCGAGATCGCGCCATTGCACTCCAGC
>NW_016107784.1:554334-555318 GCF_001604975.1 Cebus imitator | reverse complement strand
TTTTTTAAGATGGGGTTTCACCATGATGGCCAGGCTGGTTTTGAACTCCTGACCTCAGGTGATCCACCCGCCTCGGCCTCCCAAAGTGCTGGGATTACAGGCGTGAACCACCGCGCCCGGCCTTTTTGTTGTCGTTGTTGCCTAGGCTGGAGTGCAGTGGTGTGATCTCGGCCCACTGCAACCTCCACCTCCCAAGTTCAAGCAATTCTCCCGACTCAGCCTCCCAAGTGGCTGGGATTACAGGTGCCTATCACCATGCCTGTCTAATTTTTGTCTTTTTAGTAAAGACGAGGTTTCACCATGTTGGCCAGGCTGGTCTCAAACACCTAACCTCAATTGATGTGCCCACCTCAGCCTCCCAAAGTGCTGGAATTACAGGCATGAGCCACTTTGCCCAGCTAGTCATCTTTTTAAAATCCAAATTTGATCATGTTATTACGTGCTTAACCTACCAGCTCTCCTGGGTACTCCGAAGGAAGTCCAAGCTGGGCGTGGTGGCTCACTGCTCTAATCAGCATTTTGGGAGGCCAAGGCAGTCAGATCACCTGAGGTCAGGAGTTGAAGACGAGACTGGCTAACATGGTGAAACCCTGTCTCTACTAAAAATACAAAAATTAGCCAGGCGTGGTGGTGTGCACCTGTAATCCCAGCTGCTTGGGAGGCTGAGGCAGGAGAGTCACTTGAACCCGGGAAGTAGAGGTTGCAGTGAGCCGAAATTGTGCCACTGCATTCTAGACAGATTGAGACTCTGTCGAAAAAAAAAAAAAATTCAACTTCTTTGACCTGGTGTACCTGGCACGCTGGGATATTTGTGATATTATCCCTGCTCTCCTTTGGCGTCTTCTCACCCCTTGGCACACTCCCTGCAGTCATGCTGAAATCACAGACACATACTCTATCCTTCAAGCCCATGCTCACACTGTACCCTCAACCTATAACACTATTTAGTCTTATCTTTCTCCCGCTTTCTTTTTTTTTTTTTTT
>NW_016107784.1:551234-552799 GCF_001604975.1 Cebus imitator | reverse complement strand
AACCCAGCCATGGTGGCACATGCCTGTAATCCCAGCTACTCAGAAGGCTAAGGCAGGAAAATCACTTGAACCCAAGAGGCGGAGCTTGCGGTGAGCCAAGATCGAGCCATCTTACTCTAGCCTGGGTAACAAGAGGGAAACTCCATCTCAAAAAAAAAAAAGAAAAAAGAATTAGGGCCAGGCACAGTGGCTCACGCCTGTAATCCCAGCACTTTGTAAGGCAGAGGCAGGTCGATTGCTTGAGCTCAGGAGTTTGAGACCAGCCTGGGCAACAAGGCAAAAACCCTGTCTCTACAAAAAATACAAAAATTAACCAGGCATGATGGTAAATACCTGTAGTCCTAGCTACTGGGAAGCAGAGGTGGTCATGAGCCTAGATAGAGCCACAGCATGCTAGCCTGGCAACAGAACAGGATTCCATCTCGAAAAAAAGAAAGATGCTACCAAAAAAAAAAAAATACATATATATATATATATATATGTATATGTACACACACACACACACACACACACACACACACACACACATACAAAATGAAGAAATATATACCTAGGTGTTTTCAAATCAATATATGGTGACATTTCTTTTTTTTTTTCTGAGACAGAATCACACTCTGTCTCCTGCGTTCAAGCAATTCTCCTGCCTTAGCCTCCCAAGTAGCCAGGACTATAGGCATGTGCCACCACACCTGGCTAATTTTTATATTTTTCTTAGAAACAGGTTTTCACTGTGTTGGCCATGCTGATCTCGAACCCTTGACCTTGTGATCCTCCCGCCTCGGCCTCCCAAAATGCTTGGATTACAGACATGAACCATCACACCCAGCTGGTATTTCATTCTTTTTAATGTATTTTATTGTGTGTATAGTATTTTTTTTTGTTTTTAGAGACAGGGTCACACCATGTTGTCCAGGATGGTCTCAATCTCTTGACCTCATGATCCACCCGCCTCGGCCTCCCAAAGTGCCCGGCCCTGTATTGTATTTTATTGTATGACACCACTGATTCATTCTACACTTTTGTTTGTTTGTTTGTTTGTTTGTTTGAGACAAAGTCTTGCTCTGTTGCCCAGGCTGGAGTACAATAGCATGATCTTGGCTCACTGCAACCTCTGCCTCCCAGGTTCAAGCGATTCTCCTGCCTCAGCCTCCTGAGTACCTGGTATTACATGTGCCCACCACCATGCCCAGCTAATTCTTTTCTTTTTAGTAGAGATGGTTTTTTTTGTTGTTGTTTTTTTTCAAACCGCAATCAGAAGAGATGGGTTTTTACCATGTTGCCGAGGCAGGTCTCAAACCCCTGACCTCAAGTGATCCACCCTCCTCAGCCTCCAAAGTGTTGGGATTACAGGCCGAGATAACAGTTTTTGTTGACAGATTGGATATGGAAGATATGGGTAAGAGAAAAATTCTAAATGACTCTTAGCTTTTGCAATTCTGTAAACAGTGGTAATGTTTACTGAGATGTAAAAGACTAGAGAAAGAAAATATTTGGGAGTTTGAAAGATAAACAGGACTTCTCCTTTAGCTATGATTAATTTGAGAGGCTTTTTGACCACCCAGGTA
>NW_016107784.1:549026-550294 GCF_001604975.1 Cebus imitator | reverse complement strand
GGCACGGTGGCTCAAGCCTGTAATCCCAGCGCTTTGGGAGGCCGAGGTGGGTGGATCACCTGAGGTCAGGAGTTCAAGACCAGCCTGGCCATCATGATGAAACCCCATCTTTAAAAAAAAAAATGACAGAGTCTTGCTCTGTCGCCCAGGCTGGAGTGCAGTGGCGCAATCTCGGCTCACTGCAATCTCCATCTCCCAGGTTCAAGTGATTCTCCTGCCTCAGCCTCCCAAATAGCTGGCATTACAGGTGCCCACCATACGCCCAGCTAGTTTTTGTATTTTTAGTAGAGATGGGGTTTCACCATGTTGGCCAGGCTGGTCTCGAACTCCTGACCTCGTGATCCCCCCCGCCTTGGCCTCCCAAAGTGCTGGGATTACAGGCATGAGCCAGCACACCCAGCTGATTTTTTTTTAAGGAATCTAATTCTGTCACCAGACTAGAGTGCAGTGGCGCAATCTTAGCTCACTGTAAATTTCGCCTCTCGTGTTCAAGCGATTCTCCTGCTTCAGCCTACCAAGCAGCTGGGACTACAGGCGCGTGCCACCATGCCCAGCTAATTTTGTATTTTTAGTAGAGATGGGGTTTCACCATATTGGCCAGGATGGTCTTGATCTCTTGATCTCATGATCCGCCCGCCTCGGCCTCCCAAAGTGCTAGGATTACAGGTGTGAGCCACTACAACTGGCCTACTTTTTGTCTTTTTAATAGAGACAAGCTTTCACCATGTTGGCCAGGCTGGTCTCAAACGTCTGACCTCTGGTGATCCTTCAGCCTTGGCCTCCCAAAGTGGTGAGATTACAGATTGAGTCACCACACCTGGCCCTGTCATTAGTATGTCAGGATTCTTGCCTGTGGCAAACAATATCTCTTCTTCATTTTCTTCTTTTTTTTTTTAAGATGGGGTTTCACCATGATGGCCAGGCTGGTCTTGAACTCCTGACCTCAGGTGATCCAACCACCTCAGCCTCCCAAAGTGCTAGGATTACAGGGGTGAACCACAGCGCCTGGCCTTTTTTTTTTTTTTAGATGGAGTTTTGCTCTTATTGCCCAAGCTGGAGTGAAACGGCACAGTCTGGGCTCACTGCAACCACTGACTCCCGGGTTCAAGGGATTCTCCTGTCTCAACCTCCAAAATCACTGGGATTACAGACATGTGCCACAAGGCCCAGCTAATTTTTGTATTTTTAGTAGAGACGAGGTTTTGCCATGTTGGCCAGGCTGGTCTTGGACTCCTGACCTCAGGTGATCTGCCCCACTCAGCCTCCCA
>NW_016107784.1:543228-544781 GCF_001604975.1 Cebus imitator | reverse complement strand
CCACCATGCCCAGCTAATTTTTTTTTTTTGTATTTTTAGTAGAGACGGAGTTTCACCATGTTGACCAGGATGGTCTCGATCTCTTGACCTTGTGATCCACCCGCCTCGGCCTCCCAAAGTGCTGGGATTACAGGCTTGAGCCACCGCGCCCGGCCGGATTTGGAAATTAAATATGAATTTAAGCTATCAGATGTTAACATGTTGCTTTGTATGTTTGGGATATTTTGTGATACTTTAAAAGGAAAGATGAATATGTCCTTCCTGAGAGAGACTGAAGCCTTCCTATGAGTTATGCTTTGAATTCTAGTGAGAAAACTTTTTTTCCTTCTCTGTTTCCTCTTACCTATATTCAAAATAAATAAGTTTCCCAAACAATGTCAGATGGGTGAGGTATTGCAGGCTTTTGCACAGGATCTCATTGGAGATTTTCTGAGACGACTTGCTGAAATCAAGGTGCATGGTGTGTAAGGCAGTGGGTCTCAAACAGTGGTGATTTGCTCCCAGTGGACGCTGGCAATATCTGGAGATACTTTTGTTGTCATGACGACAGAAAAGGCACCGCTTGCTCCTAGTGGGGAGCGGCCAGGCATGCGGCGAAACATTCCGTAATGCGTGGGACAAGCCTCTGCAACAGACAATTGCCTGGCCCCAAACATCAGTAACACCCATATTTAGGACCATGGTATTTCTCTGATTTTATTAACTTTATGGGAAAAAGTTAGACGTTTTAAACTTAATGAAATAATTCTTCCAACTAATCACCGCTCTTTTTTTTTTTTTTTTTTTTTTAGACAGAGTAGTGCGGTTCTTGTTGTCCAGGCTGGAGTGCAATGAGACCATCTTGGCTCACCAAAATCTCTGCCTCCACGTTCAAGCAATTCTCCTGCCTCAGCCTCCCGAGTAGCTGGGATTACAGGCATGCACCACCATACCCGGCTAATTTTGTATTTTTAGTAGGGTCAGGGTTTCTCTATGTTGGTCAGGCTGGTCTCAAACTCCTGACCTCAGGTGATCCGCCTGCCTCGGCCTCCCAAAGCGCTGGGATTACAGGTGTGAACCACGACGCCCAGCCTATCACTAGTCTTTCATTGCATAAAAATCATCTGTGAATAATCTTTCTACACTTTAGTAGGAAAATCAAATCATGAAGCACCGCTTTCTTCCACTTCTGTAAAATGGAAAAGTTTACATTTTTCTGTCACCATTCTCAATCTCCATAATTTTTAAAATATTAACAGTGCCCAGCCGGGCATGGCGGTGCGTGCCTGTAGTCCCAGCTACTCGGGAGGCTGAGGCTAGAGGATCGCTTGAGCCCAGGAGTTCTGGGCTGTAGTGCGCTATGCCGCTCAGGTGTCCACACTAAGTTCGGCATCAATATGGTGACCTCCTGGGAGCAGGGGACCACCAGGGTGCCTAAGGAGGGGTGAACTGGCCCTCGTCAGAAATGGAGCAGGTGAAAACTCCCGTGCAGATCAGTGGTGGAATCACGCCTGTGAATAGCCACTGCACTCCAGCCTGGGCAACATAGTGAGACCCCATCTCTTAAAAAAAAA
>NW_016107784.1:540142-541948 GCF_001604975.1 Cebus imitator | reverse complement strand
CCTGGGTTCAGGCAATTCTCCTGCCTCAGCCTCCTGAGTAGCTGGGATTACAGGCACGTGCCACCATGCCCAGCTAATTTTTTGTATTTTTAGTGGAGACGGGGTTTCACCATATTGACCAGGATGGTCTCGATCTCTTGACCTCGTGATCCACCCGCCTCGGCCTCCCAAAGTGCTGGGATTACAGGCTTGAGCCACCGCGCCCGGCCTTGCTTACTACGTTTTTATTATTTTTAAGATAGAGAACAGTAATGTTTCCTGATCTCAATGCTCTTATATTTAGAGCTAGAGCTGTATTCAGTCCACCAATTATTCAGTTATATATCGACTATGTCTATATGTTCCAGACCCAAACATGAACCAGGGAAAGGCTCCAAGAACTTGGCAATTGCAAGTATATATTTGAAAGAGGACTGATAAGTGAATACCTGGTTCGTAGTTGAAATATTATATAATTTGGCCAGGCATGGTGGCTCATGCCTGTAATCCCAGTACTTTGGGAGGCCAAGGTGGGTGGATCACCTGAGGTCAGGAGTTTGAGACCAGTCTGGCCAACATGGTGAAACCCCATCTCTACTAAAAGTACAAAAAGTAGCTGGGCCTGGTGGCAGGCGCCTGTAATCCCAGCTATGTGGCAGGCTGAGGCAGGAGACTTGCTTGAATCCAGGAGGTAGATGTTGCAGTGAGCCAATATTGCGCCACTGCACTTCAGCCTGGGCAACAAGAGCATAACTACATCTCAAAAAAAAAAGGGAACTATCATATTATTTTTCCCCTTCCTTCCAGAGTAATGACTACTTCACATCCATGGATCAGGAAGCACCTGTTTGGGCAGTGCATTTATAGAACCCTTCAGACTGCACAGAATAATCCGCCTGGGATTACAGGCGTGAACCACTGCACACAGCCTGAAATGATCTTTTCTAATCTTTATCTCTTAGTCTACCCATCTTACAAGATGGATTCCAAGGCCGGGTGTGGTGGCTCACACCTGTAATCTCAGCACTTCGGGAGGCCAAGGCGGGCGGATTGCCTGAGGTCAGGAGTTCCAGACAGCCTGGCCAACGTGGTGAAACCCTGTCTTAAAAAAAAAAAAAAAAGAAAGAAAAGAAGGAAAAAAAAGATCCATTCCAAATACCAACTTCAAGAAGACTTTCTGTGAGTGTTTCTACATGAATAAAATCTCATGTTTCTTGGCTTTTTTTTTTTTAAGCACTTTCTTATCTTGTCCCCTCCAGCACCAGATTATAACCTGAGGGCAGTGACTCTGGGTTTCCTGCATGGTACAGCAGAGTGTTGCACATTTTGTAGGCTTTCTCAGTATCTATGTATATACATTTTAATTCTTTTCAACATCACCTTTTTTTTTAAATTATTTTTTAAAAATAGAAACGGCGTCTGGCTACGTTGCCCAGGCTGGAGTGCAGTGGCTATTCACAGGCACAATCCTGATCAGCATGGGAGTTTTGACCTGTTCCGTTTCTGACCTGGGCCGGTTCACCCCTCCTTAGGCAACTTGGTGATCCCCTGACCCCAGGAGGTCACCATATTGATGCTGAACTTAGTGCGGACACCCGATCAGCATAGCGCACTACAGCCCAGAACTCCTGGGCTCAATCGATCCTCCCACCTCAGCCTCCTGAGTAGCTGGGACTACAGGCACGCACCACTGCACCCAGCTCAACATCACCTTTAAAAAAAAGTTTATTCAAGGCCGGGCGCGGTGGCTCAAGCCTGTAATCCCAGCACTTTGGGAGGCCGAGGCGGGTGGATCACGAGGTCAAGAGATCGAGACCATCCTGGTCA
>NW_016107784.1:533840-538251 GCF_001604975.1 Cebus imitator | reverse complement strand
ATGGAGAAACCCCATCTCTATTAAAAATACAAAATTGGCCAGGCACAGTGGCTCACACCTGTAATCCTAGCACTTTGGGAGGCTGAGAAGAGTGAATCATGAGATCAGGAGTTTAATACCAGCCAGGCCAAGATGGTGAAATCCCATCTCTACTAAAAATAGAAAAATTAGCTGGGAGCAGGGGCATGCATCTGTAATCTCAGCTACTCAGGAGGCTGAGGCAGGAGAATCACTGGAACCTAGGTGGCAGAGGTTGTAGTGAGCAGAGATTGTGCCACTGCACTCCAGCCTGGGCGACATGGTGAAACCCCGTCTCTACTAAAAAAAAAAAAAAAAAAAAATTAGCTGGGCATCATGGTGCATGCCTGTAATTCCAGCTATTTGGGAGGCAGAGGCAACAGAATCACTTGAACCGTGGAGGCGGAGGTTGCAGTGAGCTGAGATTGTGCCATTGACTCCAGCCTGGGCAACCACAGCAAAATTCCATCTCAAAAAATATATATATTTTCCTTGTGCCGGTTCCAGTCTACAGCATCCCCTGCCAGAAGAAACCACTATTTTTGCTTCTGTCATCATCAGTGAATTTTGTTGTTCTTGACCTTTAAATGGAACCATACAGTATACACTCTTTTGCGCGCAGCTTTTTTTTCACTGAGCAGTAGTGTCTATGAGTTATATGCTAGTGTTGGTAGTTGGTTCCTTTTTACTGCTGAGGAGCACTGCACCTTTGGCTATGCCAACATTTATTTATCTATTCTCCCACTGATGTACACATCATTATTTCCAGTTTTTAGCTATTATAAACACTCCTTTCATTTGCTCAATGTATGAATTACTTATTTATTTTTTTTTAATTTATTTTTTTAAAGATGGGGTTTCACCATGATGACCAGGCTGGTCTTGAACTCCTGACCTCAGGTGATCCACCCACCTCAGCCTCCCAAAGTGCTAGGATTACAGGCGTGAACCACCGCGCCCAGCCAAATGAATTCTTTTCTCTTGGGTGTATACTTAGGAATGAGATTGCTGACTTGCTATTTTTTTTTTTTTTTGGCAGTAAATAGCAAGTTCTAAGCAAAACAAGTAAGCTACATTTTTGTCTCCATATGTGTAGGGTATTTTAATAAAAATATTTTAAATTTGTATTTATTTATTCATTTATTTATTTTTGAGACAGGATTTCGCTCTTGTCGCCCAGGCTGGAGTGCAGTGGTGCTATCTGGGCTCACTGCAGTCTCTGCCTCCCAGGTTCAAGTGATTCTCCGGCCTGAGCCTCCCAAGTAGCTGGGATTACAGGCTTGCGCCACCACGCCCAGCTACTTTTTGTACTTTTAGTAGAGACGGGGTTTCACCATGTTGGCCAGGCTGGTCTTGAACTTCTGACCTCAAGTGATCCACCAGCCTCAACCTCCCAAAGTGCTGGAATTACAGGCGTGAGCCACTGCACCCAGCCTTAAAAATCTTTTATATACACCATTTCAGTTGATCTTCAAGCTTTTGTGTGAAGTAAGTAAAGCAGGTAATGTTATCGCCATTTGACAGGTGTAAAAACTGAAAGAGAATTTAAATGCCCAATTTAAGGTCATAATATTAATAAGTTGTTAATTAGGCCTAGAAACTGCATTTCCTGATTCCTAGCCAAACTCATTTTTCCTTACATATTCCTTTGATTTCACAGGCCTCCTGAATGAAGAGGTCACCCAATCATCCCATTTGCCCAGGACTACCTCAGTTTTAGCACTGAAAGGCTCTGGGCAAACCTGGATGGTTTGTCATTTTACAAAACAAAGAAAGGGGTCAGATGGATATTACAGCTTGCAAATGGCGGAGAAAAAATAAACTTGATTTTTTTAGGGGAACTCTTTTTTTGAGACGGAGTTTAGCTCTTGTTGCCCAGGCTGGAGTGCGATGGTGCCATCTAGGCTCACCGCAACTTCCGCCTCCTGGGTTCAAGAGATTCTCCTGTCTCAGCCTCCCAAGTAGCTGGGATTACAGGAATGCGCCATCGCCCAGCTGATTTTGTATTTTTAGTAGAGACAGGGTTTCTCCATGTTGGTCAGTCTGGTCTCAAACTCCAGACCTCAGGTGATCCCCCCGCCTCGGCCTCCCAAAGTGCCGGATTATAGGCATGAGCCACTGTTCCTGGCCAAAACCAACTTGATGTAGCTCATTCATGCTCCTCCATTCTCAAAGGATTTTTTTTTTTTTTTTTTTTTTTTTTTGTGGGGGGTGGGTTTTTTTTTTTTTTTTTTTTTTTGCGGGGTGGGGGATGGATTCTTGCTCTGTCGCCATGCTGGAGTGCAATGCCGGAATTTCACCTCACCACACCTCTGCTTCCCAGGTTTAAGTAATTCTCCTGCCTCAGAATCCCGAGTACCTGGGACTACACGTGTACGCCACCACACCCAGCTAATTTTTGTATTTTTAGCAGAGACAGGGTTCACCATGTTGGCTAGGATGATCTCGAACTCCTGACCTCGTGATCTGTCCACCTCAGCCTCCCAAATTGCTAGGACTGCAGGCATGAGCCACCACCTCCAGCAGGAAATTTATTTTTAATCAAGGAACAACAAAATATCAACACGTTTATGTACTATGTATGTCAGCTGCATTGCTTGACTTTGAAAATAATCTAGACTAGTGCTACTCAAATTGTGGTCCATGGACCAGCAGCATCAGCGTCTCCCAGGATCCTGTTAGCAATGCAAACTCAAGGCCAGGCACGGTGGCTCATGCCTGTAATCCTAGCACTTTGGGAGGCCAAGGTGGGCAGATCACCTGAGCTCAGGAGTTGAAGACCAGCCTGGAGAACACGTCGAAACCCTGTCTCTACCAAGAATACAAAAAATTAGCCAGGCATTGTAGTGCATGCCTGTAATCCTAGCCACCTGGGAGGCTGAGGCAGAATAGCTTGAGCCTGGGAGGTCGTGGCTTCAGTGAGCCGAGATTCTGCCACTGCATTCCAGCCAGGGTGACAGAGAGAGACCTTGTCTTAAAAAACAAACAAAAATAGCCAGCCTGGGCGCGGTGACTCACGCCTGTGATCCCAACATTTTGGGAGGCTAAGGTGGGTGGATCACGTGAGGTCAGGAGTTTGAGACCAGCCTGACCAATATGGTGAAACCCCGTCTCTACTAAAAATACTAAAAATTAGCCAAGCATCGTGGCTTGCACCTTTGGTCTCAGCTACTTGGGAGGCTGAGACAGGAGAATTGCTTGAACCCGGGAGGCGAAGGTTGCAGTGAGCGGAGATCATTACGCTGCACTCCATGGAGACTCTGTCTCAAGAGAAAACAACAACAAAAAACAGATATGCAGTCTCAAGCCCCTCTTATCCCTCCCGGATCTGCAGAATCAGAATTACTGAGAGTGGATCTCAGGAATATGTGTCTAACAAGCTCTTCAGGTAGAGGTCAAAGGAAACAGTGGAAAAAGGGAGCTACAGTTTGAGGGAGAACTGATCTAGCCAATTTCTTTTACACATATACGGATATTTATATAGTTTAAAGATCTCTGAGCAGAATTTTTCTATTTCTGCCCTGGCATGGTGGCTCACACGTGTAATCCCAGCACTTTGGGATGCCAACTTGGGGGTGGATCACCTGAGGTCAGGAGTTCAAGACTGGCCTGGCCAACATGGCGAAACCCCATCTCTACTAAAAAAATACAAGAATTAGCAGAGCATGGTGGTGTGTGCCTGTAATTCCAGCTACTTGGGAGGCTGAGGCAGAATTGCATGAACCCAAGGGGCGGAGGTTGCAGTGACCAAGATCTCACCACTGACCTCCAGCCTGGGTGACAGAGCAAGACTTCATCTAGAAAAAAAAAAAAAAAAAAGAATTTTTCCATTGCTTCAACTCACTCTGTAGCCTTTCCCTACATGAAACAAATCCCATTGTTGGGAAAAAGAAAAAAAACCCTTTATCCTTATTAAATGTATTCTGGTCCTAAATGAGAGTGGATAATATCATTTCAAACTGGTTTTTTTCTTTATTGGTCTTTTTCTAAAGCCATTTCAAGTGTATTTCATATACCACTTTAAGTATGGTGTCCAGAATTTATCTCAGCGAAAAAACTAGAGTATATCAAAAGAAAGCCCTTGTGGTTACAATGTGAATAATCATAAATTAAAAAACATATATATACATGTTTTTTATATATGGGCTGGTCTGAGTACCCCGGTGTTTACAACTAATTGATCACAACCAGTTATGAATTTCTTTGTTCCTTTTCCACTCACACAGCTTCACTTGACTAGCTTTAAAAAGAAAAAAAGAACTATACACATTTAAGAATCATGAGAACTGGCCGGGCGCGGTGGCTCAAGCCTGTAATCCCAGCACTTTGGGAGGCCGAGGCGGGTGGATCACGAGGTCAAGAGATCGAGACCATCCTGGTCAACATGGTGAAA
>NW_016107784.1:528025-531695 GCF_001604975.1 Cebus imitator | reverse complement strand
AAAAAAAAAAAAAAAAAAAAGAATCTAGCTCTTACCAAAGGCAGTGGCTTACGCTTGTAATCCAAGCACTTTGGAAGGCCTAGGTGGGCGGATCGCCTGGGTCAGGAGTTTGAGACCAGCCTGACCAACAGGGAGAAACCCTCTCTCTACTAAAAATACAAAATTGGCCAAATGTGGTGGCGCATGCCTGTAAACAGTGAGCAGAGCTCACTCCATTGCATTCCAGCCAGGGCAACAGTGGGAGGCTCTGTCTCAAAAGAAAAAAAAAGGAAAGAAAAAGAATCTAGATTGTGCAGGGCCCAGTGGCTCGGGCCTGTAATCTCAGCACTTTGGAAGGCTGAAGCAGGTGGATTACCTGAGGTCAAGAGTTCAAAACCAGCCTAGGCAACATGGTGAAACCCTGTCTCTACTAAAAATACAAAAATTAGGCCAGGTGCAGTGGCTCAGGCCTGTAATTCCAGCACTTTGGGAGGCTGACGCGGGTGAGATCACCTGAGTTTGGGAGTTCAAGACTACCCTGACCAACATGGAGAAACCCCATCTCTACTAAAAATACAAAATTAGTGGGGCATGGTGGCGCATGCCTGTAATCCTAGCTATTTGGGAGGCTGAGGCAGGAGAATCACTTGAACCCGGGAAGAGGAGGTTGTAGTGAGCCTAGATCGCGCCACTGCACTCCAGCCTGGGTGACAGAGCGAGACTCCATCTCTAAATAAATAAATAAATACATACATACATACATACATACATAAAGGAAAAGACATAAATAAAGGAGGGAAGAACTTGACCGGAATTCTATCACCACTAGAAGACATTTTTTTTTCTTGAAATGTTTTCATTCTAAACCTCCCCAGCACTGTGAAAGAGGTTCAGTTTTGTAATTGGAATATCTGATGAACATCTGATGAGTGGATCTAGAGGTTTTTCCCTTATTTAGAGTTAGAGTCGATGATGAGACATTTCAGTTTCTAGACTTGAGCAAGATGACAGTAAAGGGAAGTGGAAATCCTGTGTCACTGGTTCAGGAAGAGGGCCAGGTTTACATCAATATTGCAACAAATCTAGTGTGTGTGTGTGTGTGTGTGTGTGTGTGTGTGTGTGTGCTTTCTTCCTTTTCATCTTTGGGTCCCCATGCCTACTTTCCTTGGATTGATTTTCTACTCTACCCCACTACACAGCATACTCTTTGGAGAGGAGGGGGTCTTTAAATTTTCTTCCACTCTCCTACTTTCCCATATTTTCTCGTGTGTCAGTAAATTCAATGGAATGTACTAACACTTTCTTTAATAAGCCTATTCCAAGGGCTCACATCCTGTGGCCTGCCCAAAGAGCCTTCCAGTAGCCTTCACAGCTGCATTCTCAGGCTTTAATCCACTATTTTTGCAACAGAGCCTCTGACATTCCCACTCATTACCGCTTGCCCCTCCCAGGCCTCCAGGAAATTCCCCTTGTTTTCCCACTGGCTTTGTATGCAGCAGCTATTCTGAGTCTAATGTGCTTCATTCATCCTTGGCCTTCCTCAGGAAGACAGAAAAAAGGGTGAAAAAGAAAACATTTATTTCTCAGGAAGGATTGGTCAGCTAAGGTGTCTGAGGGTATAAAAAGATGAGGGAGTAACTCAAAGAATAAATGTTGAGGGAATGGATACCCCATTCTCCATGATGTGATTATTTTACATTGCATGTTTGTATTAAAATATCATGGACTCCATAAATATATACAACTACTATATACCCACAAAATTAAAAAAAAAAAATTTAAGGTGAAAAGGAGGGGATTAGCAGAAATACATAGGTGGAGGGGGAACAAAAGCGTATGTCTGGTTATATGTGCCTTCCCTTTTAAACTGAGTTGCTCTAGTTTCCTGGTGATTTCTGTTTCCCTAGTGTTTGGTTCATACTTGGTACGTTAAGTAAATATTTCACCAATATATGAAAAAGTGAATGCCTGCGGGAGAAAACCTGTAAGTCATGACTGAAAAATGACAGGGTTAAAAAAGAAAAAAAAGATGAAAAAAAAATGACAGGGTAACTGCATCAAGATTCAGGGTACCGAGGGAACTTTCTAAGATGATGAAAATTTCTGCGCCGATTGGGGTAGTGGCAACACTGGGGTGTGTGTGTGTGTGTGTGTGTGTGTGTGTGTGTCAAAAGTCCACTTGCACACCTAAAAGGTTTGAATTTTATTGTGTCTATTTTATACATAAAATTGGCTTTTATGTCTAAGCAGGTATTTTCTCATTCTTGTAAACCCCGTAAGAAACTCTAGGCTATACACTTTTATATATAGCGCGTGCTGCTGGGGCATGATGAAGGGAGAGTGTCTGCAAACCTAGGAGGCTGTTTGGAAGCGTGAAATGTGACACGCGGAGTGTACGTGGGAAACAGGAGGAAGAAAAGACCTCCGGCTAAAGAGGCAACGTGGTCCGGTGAGAGAAGGAGCCGGGGATGGGGACCCGCAGGGCTGAGGAGGATAAGAGGGACGTTTGAGGAGCAGCGGCCTAGCACGGAACATCTGCCCTTAAGGCGAAACACTCACAGGACGTTTTGTGGCTCCCTAGAGAAGCTCCGATTCCTGAGAATTACGACGATCTCCGGCGGGGCGGGGTGGGGGGCGGTGGCGCTGACCCCCAGCATGTGGGCACGGCGGGCCGCGAGCCCCGCCTTCCTGCAGCGCGGGGACGTGCCGCGTGGCACGGTGCCCGCCGCGCGCACATCCTGCCCCCTCCCTCGGAATCCGAGCCCCGGGCCCAGCCCCGAGCTGCATTCCTCCTCCCCCGACCCCCAAAAGCACGCACGCACACTCACATTTTTCTTTCGTATTTGCTCTGTCAGCCGCTCTCGGGCCAATTACGGTAAATTGGTCCGGGAAGGAGAAATAAAAACCAAAGACTGGCAGTTTAGAGTTATGTGGAGGGCGTAGAAGAGAAAGACGAGCGCACTAAAGGGGAAGCGCGCCAGGCGCGGTGGCTCCTGCCCGTAACCCCAGCCCTGGGAGGCCGAGGCGGCCGATCGCTTGAGGTCAGGAGTTCAAAACCAGTCTGGCCGAAATGGTGAAACCTCGTCTCTACTACAAATAAAAAAAAATAAAAAAATAAAAAATTAGCCAGGCATGATGGTGGGCGCCTGAAATCCCAGCCACTCCAGAGGCTCAGGCGGGAGAATCGCTTGAACCCGGGAGGCGGAGGTTGCCGTGAGCCGAGATCAGGTCACTGCACTCCATCCTGGGCGGCAGAGAGAGGTCCTGTCTCTAAAGAAAAGAAAAAAAGAAAGAAAGGGAGAGCACACTGCTGCGGAAGGGGCACTGCTAGACAAACAGGGACCACAGGACAATTAGGAAGGGACAATTTTGAATTAATAAAGACACAAAGGAAGACAAGACTGGGAATGGAGAAGCAGTAAGAATTAATGGAGGCGTCTAAGAGAATTGTCTTGAAGTCAGGCGCGGTGGCTCACCTATAATCCCAGCACTTCGGGAGGCCGAGGTAGGGGGATCACCTGAAGTCAGGCGTTCGATACCAGCCTGGCCAAATGACGAAACTCCGTCTCTACTAAAAAATACAAAAATTAGCCGGGCGTGGTGGCGCGTGCCTGCGGTCCCAGCTACTGGAAGCTGAGGCAGGAGACACACTTGAACCTCTGGGAGGTGGAGGTTGCAGTGAGCCAAGATC
>NW_016107784.1:521890-523055 GCF_001604975.1 Cebus imitator | reverse complement strand
TTTAGTAGAGACAGGGTTTCACCATGTTGGCCAGGATGGTCTTGATCTCTTGACCTCGTGATCCACCTGCCTCGGCTTCCCAAAGTGCTGGGATTACAGTCGTGAGCCACTGGGCACGGCCTTAAAGCTTTTTTCTTTTATTTTCTTTTTTTCCCCCGGCATCTTTAGTTCAGGCTGGAGTGCAGTGGCACGATCTCGGCTCACCGCAACCTCTGCCCCTGGGTTTAAGAAATTCTCCTGCCTCAGCCTCCATAGTAGCTGTGATTACAGGCGCTTGCCACCACACCCAGCTAATTTTTGTATTTTTAGTAGAAATGGGGTTTCACCATGTTAGCCAGGCTGGTCTGGAACTCCTGATCTCATGATCCTCCCGCGTTGGCCTCCCAAAGTACTGGGATTACAGGTGTGAGCTGCCATGCCCAGCTCCCAAGCTTTTTTCTTTATAAGTTACCTGGTCTCAGGTAGTTCTTTTTTCGAGACAGAAGCTTGCTCTTTTCCCCAAACTGGCATGCCATGGCGTGATCTTGGCTAACTGCAATCTCTGCTTCCTGGGTTCAAGCTCTTCTTCTTTCTCAGCGTCCCAAGTAGCTGGGATTACAAGCATGTGCCACCACGCACCGCTAATTTTTGTATATTTAGTAGAGGTGAGGTTTCACTGTGTTGGCCAGGATGGTCTTGAACTCCTGACATCAGGTGATCCACCTACCTGGACCTCCCAAAGTGCTGGGATTACTTTGGGTAATCCCAAAGGGTATGAGTCACTGCACCCAGCCTCAGGTAGTTCTTTATAGCAGTGTGAAAATGAACTAATACAGGGGCTGAGGCAGGAGGATCACCTGAGGCCACGAGGTGAGCCTGCAATGAGCCATGACTGCGCCACCGCACTCCAGCCTGGGTGACGGAGTGAGATGCTATCTCAAAAAAAGCAAAACACACATTTAATAAATAAATAAATAAACGTTGTAGGACTTTGGTTAGACCTGTTTACCATGTGACATGTGTGTCTTTAGAACAACATCCGGCATATTGTAGGGCAATCATTACAAAGTTCAGCCATGTTCTGCTTTAAACACACCTACTCTGCCACACTAAAATATGAATTTGTGAATAAATGAACTAAAACAATAATATCATAAAATTACACGAACCTTTTTTTTTTTTTTTT
>NW_016107784.1:514970-520131 GCF_001604975.1 Cebus imitator | reverse complement strand
ACCCAGGCTGGAGTGCAATGGCGTGATCTCGGCTCACCACAACCTCCGCCTCCTGGGTTCAGGCAATTCTCCTGCCTCAGCCTCCTGAGTAGCTGGGATTACAGGCATGCGCCACCACGCCCAGCTAATTTTTTGTATTTTTAGTAGAGACAGAGTTTCACTGTGTTGTCCAAGTTAGTGTCAAACTCCTGACCTCATGATCCGCCCGCCTCAGCCTCCCAAAGTGCTGGAACTACAGGTGTGAGCCCCCGTACCCGGACCCAGATGCAATCTTCCTACTACCTTTTTTGATCACAGAAAATGACCATGACTATGGAAGACAGGGAGAGCTGAATTTAAGATTATCCATCACCCCATCTTTCATTAGCCATTTTTCCAACCCAGTCCTGGATTTTCCTCTTTCTAGTAATATGGAGGGCAGCACTGTGTTTAAAGTGGCATTGGGGATTTCGGCATTATAATACCTGGACTGTGTTTCTAGGTAAGTAAAAGAACCAGGGGAAGGCCGGGCGCGGTGGCTCACGTCTGTAACCCGAGCACTTTGGGAGGCTGAGGTGGGCGGATCACAAGGTCAGGAGTTGGAGACCATCCTGGCTAACACAGTGAAACCCCATCTCTACTAAAAATACAAAAAATGAGCCAGGTGTGGTGGCATATGCCTGTAGTCTCAGCTATTTGGGAGGCTGAGGCAGGAGGATTGCTTGAACCCAGGAGGCAGAGGCTGCAGTGAGCCAAGATTGCGCCACTGCACTCCAGCCTGGGCGACAGAGCGAGATTTTGTCTCAAAAATAAAAAAGAACCGGCCGGGCGTGGTGGCTCACGCCTGTAATCCCAGCACTTTGCGAGGCTGAGGCGGACGGATCACAAGGTCAAGAGTTCGAGACCATCCTGGCCAACATGGGGAAACCCCGTCTCTACTAAAATACAAAAATTAGCTGGGCGTGGTGGTGTGCACCTGTAGTCCCAGCTACTCAGGTGGCTGAGGCAGGAGAATTGCTTGAGCCCAGGAGGTGGAGGTTGCAGTGAGCCAAGATCACATCACTGCACTCCAGCCTGGTGACAGAGTGAGACTCTGTTTCAAAAAAAAAAAGAACCAAATAAATATATCAGCCATCAGTGAACCTGGGGGAGCCAGTTTATTGCACAGTGCCCTTAGGAAGAGGACATTCTTTTTTTTTTTTTTTTTTTTTTTTTTTTTTTTTTTTTTTTTTTTTTTTTTTTTTTTTTTTTTTTTTTTTTTTTTTTTTTTTTAAAGACAGGGTTTCACTGTGTTGGTCAGGCTGGTCTTGAACTCCCGACCTCAGGTGATCCGCCCGCCTTGGCTTCCAAAGTGCTTGGATTACAGGCGTGGGCCACCACACCCAGCCGAGGACATTCTTAACATTGGTAAATTTATCTCCCGTTCCCTATATCATGGAGTGAGAGAAATTTCGAGAAAAATTTCTGTTTCTTAATTTCAGCTTTTTTTTTCTTTTTTTTTTTTTGAAACAGAATATCTCTTTGTCACCCAGGCTGGAGTGCAGTGGTGCAATCTTGGCTCACTTCAACCTCCGCTTTCTGGGTTCTAAGCAATTCTCATGCCTCCTGAGCAGCTGGGATTACAGTTGTGCACCACCGAGCGTGGCTAATTTTGTATTTTTAGTAGAGATGGGGTCTCCCCATGTTGGCAAGGCTGGTCTCGAACTCCTGACCTCAGGTGATCCACCTGCCTTAGCCTCCCAAAGTGCTGAGATTACAGGTGTGAGCCGCCACACCCAGCCCTAATCTCCGCCTATTCATATCTTCTTGGTAGGCCCACTTTTTGGCATCTCCTAAGAAGAATGCCTCAGAGATTTTTACTACTCAGCATGTGTGCATCCCACCCAGATCTGTTCTGTTCCTTCTCTCTTCACCCTCTACTCCTCGTTCCATTCCTTTCTCTGACTTGGGGTTAGAATGGCCCAGTGATGCCACAACTTTTTGATGCTATTTCATTTGATCCCTCTACTGTCTAAATCAGGAGTTGGCTAACTTTACTTACTGTAACAGATCAGATAGCAAATATTTTAGGCTTTATGGGCCATACAGTCTGTTATAACTACCCAACTCTGATGACATGTAGTGCAAAACCAGCCCTAGACTAGATAAAAATAAATGAGCATGGCTGTATTTCAATAAAGCTTTATTTGTGGACCCTGAAATTTGAATTTTTTTTTTTGAGACGGAGTTTCGCTCTTGTTACCCAGGCTGGAGTGCAATGGCGCGATCCTGGCTCACTGCAACCTCCGCCTCCTGGGTTCAGGCAATTCTCCTGCCTCAGCCTCCTGAGTAGCTGGGATTACAGGCACGCGCCACCATGCCCAGCTAATTTTTTGTATTTTTAGTAGAGACGGGGTTTCACCATGTTGACCAGGATGGTCTCGATCTCTTGACCTTGTGATCCACCAGCCTCGGCCTCCCAAAGTGCTGGGATCACAGGCGTGAGCCACCGCGCTCGGCGAAATTTGAATTTTATATCATTTTCACAAGCCAAAATAATTATTTTGATTTCCCCCACCCCCAATCATTTAAAAATGTAAAAACCATTGTTGGTTTATGTGTAGTTATAAACAGGTGTTGGGGCTGGGTACAGGGGCTCACACCTGTAATCCCAGCACTTTGGGAGACTGAGGTGGGCAGATCCCAAGGTCTAGAGTTTGAGACCAGCCTGGCCAACATAGTGAAACCCGGTCTCTACTAAAAATACAAAAATTAGCCGGATGTGGTGCGGGCCCCTGTAATCCCAGCTACTCGGGGGGTTGAGGTGAGAGAATCACTTGAACCCGGGAGGCAGAGGTTGCAGTGAACTGAGACTGTGCCATCGTACTCCAGCCTGAGTGACAGAGCAAGAGTCTGTCTCAAAACAAATAAACAAGTGTTGGGCTGGATTTGGACCTAGTGCCGTAGTTTCAGTCCCCTGGTCTAACTGAACTGAAAGGAGATCAGCTCTCCAAAGCCATATTAATGAAGGAGACTCCCCTTTTTTTCCCTTTGACGTTTCTTGTTGGCCGATAAGTAGCAAGAGGTTTCCTTCCCTTACCCAGCCTCCCTGCCTGGCATCCTCATCTTCCCTGCACCTTCACTCCAGAGCCCGAGAATAGACTACTGGACCCGCCTGGGAGGATGTCTCCGTTTTCCTATAACCCTTCAACGGTCACTTATCGTCAGCCTCCAGAATTCTTGCACCAAAGCCATGCTTCCTGTTTATGACAAGCTGCCTAAGAAGGGCAAGAACAGGCTCCATTTCTAGGTGTAAATGGGTAGGAGGGATACTATGGATGGAGAAAGAGTGACTATCCCGGCTTCTTTTTTCTTAACCGACATTGGATATATTTCTCTTAATCTACAAGAGGATAGTATAGAATAGTACAGTATAGACAGCTAATTCTGCCCCAAACTGTGGGCTCCTGAGCAGATTGCTTAGAGGCTTCTTGGTGTAAACAAGAATGACAATAGCAAATTTTAAATATTGTTATGAATTATAAATGACGTCACAGAAGAAAATGACACTTCGATTTATCAAGTACATCTTTCTACCACTACAGAGAAGAATGTTTCTGCGATGACTGGATTAAGGTCCTCATATCTACTTGGACAATATTTGGAAAGTCTAAATTTAGATCCTTATAAAGAATGGAGTAAGGGTTGGACGCAGTGACTCATGCCTCTAAGTCGAGATCCAGCCACTACACTCCAGGCTGGGCAATAAGAGCGAAACTCCGTCTCAGAAAAAAAAAGGAAGACAAAGAATGGGCTAATGCACAGTAGGCTAAATGACTTTCCCCAAACCACACAATGTAAGTAGCAAAGCCAGTATTCAAACCCAATGCAGTGGCTGTAATCCCAACACTTTGGGAGGCCAACGTAGGCAGATCAACTGAGGTCAAGAGTTCAAGACCAGCCTGGCCATGTCAACACGTTCGGAGGCCAAGGTAGGCAGATCAACTGCGGTCAGGAGTTCGAGACCAGCCTGGCCAACATGGTAAAAACACTGTCTCTACCAAAAATACAAAAATTAGCTTGGCATGGTGGCACACGCGTGTAGTCCCAGCTACTCAGGAGGCTGAAACAGGAGAGTCGCTTGAACCCGGGAGACAGAGGTTGCAGTGAGCCGAGATCACGTCACTGCACTCCAGCCTGGGCAACACGGCCAGACTGTCCCCCACATCCTTCCGGAAAAAATAAGAATGGGGGGTGAGGAAATGAGTATCTAGACTTTAATCCATGATTTGGAATACACTCTATATCTCTGAACATAATATGCAGCCATAACGTTAAGTGGGTATGCTTGTTTCATCTTCAAATTTGATACTTATTATGACACTTACTATATACCAGGCACTATTTTAAGCACTTTATATATATCAGCTGACTTAATCCTCATAGCAAATCTTATGAAGTAATTCTATTATTGCCCTCATTCTACAGATGGGGGAAAAGATGCACAGTAGGCTAAATGACTTTCCCCAAACCACACAATGTAAGTAGCAGAGCCAGTATTCAAACCCAGCATGTCTGGCTTGAAAGTCTGTGGTCTCAACTACACTTGCTTCAAAACGATTCTATAGGGCGTGGCATGGTGGCTCACACCTGTAATCCCAGCGCTTTGCAAGGCTGAAGCAGGAGGATTGCTTGGGGCCAGGAGTTTGAGACCAGCCTAGGCAAATAATGAGACCCTGTCTGTACAAAAAATAAAAATATTAGCCACGTGTGATAGTGCACACCTGTAATCTCTGTAATCCCAGCTACTTGGGAGGATCTCTTGAGCCCAGAAGTTGGAGGCTGCAGTAAGCAATTGATCATGCCACTACATTCCAGCCTGGATGACAGAATGAGACTTTGTCTCAAATAATAATAATAAAATTTTTTTTTTAATGGAAATAAAAGGCCAGGCGTGGTGGCTCAAACCTGTAATCCCAGAACTTTGGGAGGCCAAGACGGGCAGATCATGAGGTCAGTAGTTCGAGATCAGCCTGATCAACATGGTGAAACCCTGTCTCTACTAAAAATACAAAAATTAGCTAAGCGTGGTGGCACATGCCTGTAGTCCCAGCTACTCAGGAGGCTAAGGCAGGAGACTCTCTTCAACCCGGGAGGGAGAAGTTGCAGTGAGCTGAGATCAAGCCACTGCACTCCAGCCTGG
>NW_016107784.1:510861-514110 GCF_001604975.1 Cebus imitator | reverse complement strand
CGCCATTGCACTCCAGCCTGGGTAACGAGCAAAACTCCGTCTCAAAAAAAAAAACCACAAGCATTAGTTGAGCATGGTGGCATGTGCTTATAGTCCCAGCTACTCAGGAGACTGAGGAAGGAGAATCACTTGGGCCCAAGAGGCTGAGGCTGCAGTGAACTCAGATCGTAGCACTGTATCCCGCCAGCTCCTTTTTGCAACAGAGGAAGATCCTGTCTCCAAAAATAAATAAATAAATAAAATAAAGAAATCTACCTGGAACCTAGTTTTTGAAGATTGTGGTTATAATCAAAGCAACTTCCCACATTCAAACACTTCAACAGTTATAGGGTGATAGGGTCAGGCCACTGAAGTCAACACTCGTTGCACACATTTTAAAAACAGGTACAATATTGTTGCAATAAATTTGAATCGAATCATGCAAGAAATACTCCAGATTTTACACTCCCATGAGCTTGTGCAGATTCATGCCAAACAGACCAAGAACCAAAGAGGATGAAGAAAAACAGGACAATGAGGGAGATAAAGATGCTGTCAGTATCCCTAGGTAGCATCCACAGGAAAATAGATTCCACAGGAGGAGAAGAGAAACAGAAGAATAAAGAAGGGACCAGCGTATCTGATCGGCTTTGAATGATGGAGCCTGTCGCTCAGGAGATTCAAGACGGTCTGCAACGCACGTCTGCACTTGCTGACGTAGCCTTTTACAAATGCAAAACGCAAGCAGGCGGGGCTAACCTACAGGGGAGATGCAGACACGAAGAAATTTTTTGGTTTCTGGGCCCGCCTCATCCAAATATTTCTGTGACAGCCCTATGCAGCTTGGAGGCTAAAAATAAGGTCAACAGCCTGGATGATTTATGAGAAAAATGCATAAATTAGGGAAGCTGATTTTTCACTACACAGAAAGATTGTGTGGCATTTGTAAATGAAGTAGCTATAATAGAATATGCATCAGGTCGTATAATTACTACAGATATAATCGCTAGAACACTGTATAGTATGTAACAGCCACTGGATGTTAAAAATGTGTTAAATGCATGTAGTGTGGAAGGTATGAACAAGAACACATGAGTCTTTTTTGCTTAGTCTGAAGAGACAAAACTCTTCACCTCACTTAAGGGGTCACTGTAATATTTTAGCATTTGTCTTTAGCAACTTGAAGCTTTGCCTCCGCTGCTGCCCATCTCTCCCTCTTCAAGTTGCTAAAGACAAATGCTAAAATATTACAGTGACCCCTTATACAAGTGAGGATGAAGAATTCTGTCTCTTCAGACTACGGTATGTTCTGAGGATTGCAGTACTTTTTGCTCAGGTACCTTAATCAGACACTAGTGTTGTCTGCACTTTCTCTTAACTTCCCCTTCCCTGAGGGGAGCGGTGGCCTCAGGCTTGAAAAGAGCTTGCTCTTTGTGATTCCACCAGAAGCCATCCCTAAAAGTGGGAGGAGAACGTCTATTGAAAGCAGACCTTGCCTGCTGTTTCCACACTGTGGCTCCTCTGCAGTGGATTCTTCTCCCACTTCCTACCACCTTCAGTGCCTGGTGGCCTATCTGGCTGTATTCTGGGTCTTAGACTTGTTTTTTGAGGCTGTGATAAGAGATTTTGTACCTCACCGCCCCTCAAGACTACACTGAAAGACAGTTGCATTCACTTTCAGGGGATATTTGCCTAATCTTATTTTTTCTTTCTTTTTTTAAGGGGGACAGGAGTGGCAGATGAAGAGGGAACAGGGTCTCACTCTGCTGCCCGGGCTGGAGGGTAGTGGGCCCACTGCAGCCTCAAACTCCTGGGTTCAGGGATCCTGCTGACTCAGCCTCCCGTGTGGATGGAACTACAGGCATGCACCATACATCCGGCTCATTTAAAAATTTTTTTTGTAGAGATGGAGTCTTGCTGTGTTCCCCAGGCTGGTCTCGAACTCCTGAAGTCAAGCTATCCTCCCATCCCAGCCTCCTAAAGCACTGAAATTATAGGTATAAGCCACCACACCGCCTAGTCCATTTTATTATTTTAATTTTTTGTATTTTAGTGAAGGCGGAGTTTCACTGTGTTGCCCAGGCTGGTCTCGAGCTCCTGAGCTCAGGCAATCTGCCCGACTCAGCCTCTCAAAGTGCTGGGATTACAAGCGTGAGCCACTGTGCCTGGCCAGCCTAGTCCATTTTAGAACGCCATTTGATAAACAGCATCTTGGAGCTTCAATAGTCTTTTTCCTCCTAGAGAACTTGGAGAATCGTTTTGGGGGAGTTAGGCTCTGCTGGGCTGGAGGGCTACCAAATTTAGGGAAAAGTCCTGTTAAAAGAATATAGATCTTTAATTATGAAACATTGTGTCTATGGGCCAGGCGCAGTGGCTCACGCCTGTAATCCCAGCACTTCGGGAAGCCTAGGCAGTCAGATCACTTGAGGTCAGGAGTTCAAGACCAGCCTGGCCAACATGATGAAACCCCATCTCTACTAAAAATACAAAAATTAGCTGGGTGTGGTGGTGGGCTCCTGTAATCCCATCTACTCAGGAAGCTGAGGCAAGAGAATCACTTGAACCTAGGAGGCCGAGGTTGCAGTGAGCTGAGATCGTGACATTGCACTCCAGCCTGGGTGACAGAACACAACTCTGTCTCAAAAAAATTTTAAAAAAGGGCCAAGAGGTAGCTCATGCCTGTAATCCCAGCACTTTGGGAGGCAGAGGTGGTTGGATCACTTCAGGTCAGGAGTTTGAGACCATCCTGAGTAACATAATGAAACCCCGTCTCTACTCAAAATACGAAACATTAGCTCGACGTGGTGGTGGGCCCCTGTAGTCCCAGCTACTTGGGAGACAGAGGAAGGAGAATTGCTTGAAACCAGGAGGTGGAGGTTGCAATGAGACAAGATCGCCACTGCACTCCAGCCTGGGCGACAGAGTAAGACTCCATCTCAAAAAATTTAAAAAGAGAAAGAAAAGTATCTATAGATTGGCATGTGCTTCTGGTTTTGAAAGAGTAAATGTGGCTGGGCACGGTGGCTCACATCTGTAATCCCAGCACTTTGGGAGGCCAAGGTGGGTGGACCACAAGGTCAGGAGTTCAAGACCAGCCTGGCCGATATGGTGAACGCTGTCTCTACTAAAAATACAAAAATTAGTGCCCTGTGGTGGTGCGTGCCTGTAATCCCAGCTACTCAGGAGGCCAAGGCAGAGAAATGCTTGAGTCTCGGAGGCCGAAGTTGCAGTAAGCTAAGATCATGCCACTGCACTCCCCCTGGGTAACAG
>NW_016107784.1:508573-509746 GCF_001604975.1 Cebus imitator | reverse complement strand
TTTTTTGGGACGGAGTTTCGCTCTTGTTACCGAGGCTGGAGTGCAATGGCACGATCTCGGCTTACCGCAACCTCCGCCTCCTGGGTTCAGGCAATTCTCCTGCCTCAGCCTCCTGAGTACCTGGGATTACAGGCACGGGCCACCATGCCCAGCTGATTTTTTGTATTTTTAGTAGAGACGGGGTTTCACCATGTTGACGAGGATGGTCTCGATCTCTTGACCTCATGATCTACCTGCCTCAGCCTCCCAAAGTGCTGGGATTACAGGCTTGAGCCACCGCGCCCGGCTTGAAGATGACTTTTAAACCCTTGTCTGTTAGCCTGCAACCACCCTCCTTGGTATTTACACAAATGAGTTGAAATCCTGCATCTCAATGAAAACCTGCAAACGAATGTTTAGAGCAGTTTTATTCATAGTTGCTAAAATTTACCAAAGTGTCCTTCAATAGGGTGCTTCTATATAATGGAATATTATCCAGTGATAAAAATAAATGAGCCACGCCGGGCGCGGTGGCTCACACCTGTAATCCCACCACTTTGGGAGACCAAGGCAGGTGGATCACGAGGTCAAGAGATCGAGACCATCCTGGTCAACATGGTGAAACCCTGTCTCTACTAAAGATACAAAAATTAGCTGGGCATGGTGGCACATGCCTGTAGTCCCCGCTACTCAGGAGGCTGGGGCAGGAGAATTGCTTGAACCTGGGAGGTTGAGGCTATGGTGAACCAAGATCTCGCCATTGCACCCCAGCCTGGGCAACAAGAGTGAAACTCCATCTCAAAAATAAATAAATAAATAAATAAGCCACAAAAAGACATGGAGGAACCTTAAGTTAATATCACTAAGTGAAATAAGCCAATCCGAAAAGGCTACATAATTTATGATTCCAACTTTATGACATTCTGGAAAACGCAAAACTATGCAAAAAGATAGCAAAAGATCAGTAATTGCCAGGGGTTGGAGGAGTAGGGAAGGGAGGTGGAACATGGGACTTTTAAGGCAGTAAAGCTGTTCTGTATAATATCATACATTTATCAAACCCATAGAATATACAACACAAAGAATGAACCTGAATATAAACTGTGGACTTCAGGTAATAATAATGCGTCAATTGGCCGGGCGCGGTGGCTCAAGTCTGTAATCCCAGCACTGTGGGAGGCCGAGGCGGGTGGA
>NW_016107784.1:499368-506953 GCF_001604975.1 Cebus imitator | reverse complement strand
TTGGCCTCCCAAAGGGCTGGGATTATAGGCGTGAGCCACCGCACCTGGCCAGAACATCTTTTTTGTCTCTATATTCCCAGCATCGAGGGATGAAAGAGAACACTCTGTTTTTAGTGACTATCTTAATAATATCTCAGACTTAGCACCTCTAAAATGAAAGTCTTAATTTGACCCTCAAGCCTCTGCTCTCCTGACTGAGGTAAATGGCAACTCCAGTTCTCCAGCTGCTCCAGCCACTACCTTTAGGATCATTCTTCTTTTTTTAATTTAATTTTTATTTTTTTTTTAGAGATGGGGTTTCTCCATATTGGCCAGGCTGATCTTGAACTTCTGACCTCGTGATCCACCCGCCTCAGCCTCCCAAAGTGCTAGGATCACAGGTGTGCGCCACCGCGCGTGGCAAGAGGATCATTCTTGACTCCCTTTTTTCATCTATGCCCAACATCTAGACCACCCGTAGGTTGCACCTTGAAAACACATTTCCAAAAAAGAAAACACATTTCAAATCCAACAGCAGCCCACTACGAAGCCATTTATCATCTGGACCAGTTGCCTCCTAACTGGTCTTTACGCACCTACTCTTACGTTCTGTCTTAGTCTGTTCATCCAGCTATAACAAAATAACGTAGGCCTGGCGAGGTGGCTCATGCCTATAATTCCAGCACTTTAGGAGGCCGAGGGGGGTGGATCAGGAGGTTAGGAGTTCAAGACCAGCCTGACCAATATGGTGAAACCCTGTCTCTACTAAACTACAAAAATTAGCTGGGTGTGGTGGCTCGCACCTGTAGTCCTAACTATTCTCAAGGCGAGGCAGGAGAATCACTTGAGGCAGAGGCTGCAATGAGCCAAGATCGCACCACTGCACTCCAGCCTGGGCTGCAACAGCAAAACTCTTGTCTCAAAAACAAAACACAAACAGCAAAGTAACACAGATTGCTTGATTTTTTTGTTGTTGTTTTCTTTTTGAGACAGAGTCTCACTCTGTCACCCAGGCTGGAGTGCAGTGGCACAATCTTGGCTCACTGCAATCTCCGCCTCCCAGGTTCAAGCGATTCTCCTGCCTCATCCTCCCCAAGTAGCTGGGACTACAGGCCACCATGCCTGGCTAATTTTTGTATTTTTAGTAGAGACAGGGTTTCACCATGTTGGCCACGCTGGTCTCGAACTCCTGGCCTCATGTGGTCCTCCTGCCTCGGCCTCCCAAACAAAGTGCTGGGATTACAGGCATGAGCCACCACACCTGGCCCAGACTGAGTAATTTATAAACAGTAGAAATGTATTTCTCACAGTTCTGAAGGCTGGAGAGTTCAAGGTCAAGGTGCCTGCAGGTTTGATGTTTGGTGAGGGCTGCTCTCTGCTTCTAAGATGGCGCCCGTTGCTGCATCCTCAGTAGGGAGAAGAATGCTGTATCCTCACATGGCGGAAGGCAGAAGGGTAAAAAAGGAGCAAACTCTCTGAAGCCCCTTCCCTACCTTTTTTTTTTTTTTTTTTCTGAGACCCAGTTTCACTCTTCTTGCCTAGGCTGGAATGCAATGGCGCAATCTGGGCTAACCGCAACCTCTGTCTCTTAAATTCAAGCAATTCTCCAGCTTCAGCCTCCCGAGTAGCTGGGATTACAGGCATGTGCCACCACTCCTGGCTAATTTTGTATTTTTAGTAGAGATGGGGTTTCTCCATGTTGGTCAGGCTGGTCTCGAATTCCCAACCTCAGGCAATCCTCCCACCTCGACCTCCCAAAGTCCTGGGATTATAGGCGTGAGCCATTGTGCCGGGCTTGTGTGTGTGTGTGTGTGTGTGTGTGTGTTGTGTGTTAGGGTCTGGCTCTGTCTCCCAGGCTGGAATGCAGTGGCTCTATCACAGCTCACTGCAGGCTTGACCTCCCTGGCTCAAGTGATCCTTCCCCCTCAGCCACCGGAGTAACTGGAACTACAGGCGCAAACCACCATGCCCAGCTTTTTTTTTTTTTTTTTTTTGTAGAGACAGGGTCTCTACATGTTACCCATGTTGTCCAAAAGGAGAAAATAAGGACTCCTGGACTCAGCAATCCGCCTGCCTTGGGCTCCGAAAGCATTAAGATTACAGGCATGAACCAACATACCTGGCATCTGAAGCCCCTTTTATATGGGGATGATCCCTCCATGGAGGCAGAGTCCTCATGACTTACTTAGTCACTTCCCAAAAGGTCCAGCCTCTTAATATCACCACTATTAGGATTAAGTTTCCGCATGAATTTTGGAGGGAACACACATTCATTCATTCATTCATTCATTCATTTAGAGACAGAATCTCGCTCTGTCGCCAGGCTGGAGTGCAGTGGTGCTATCTCGGCTCACTGCACCCTCCGCCTCCTGGGTTCAAGCAATTCTTCTGCCTCAGCCTCCCAAGTAGCTGAGACTACAGGTGCACACCACCACGGCTGGCTAATTTTTACATTTTTAGTAGAGACGGGTTTCACCAAATTAGCCAGGCTGATCTTGAACTCCTAACCTTGTGATCTGCCCACTCGGCCTCCCAAAGTGTTAGGATTACAGGTGTGAGCCACTGCTCCCAGCCAGGAGCACACATTTAAACCACAGCACCCTCCTTCAGCATCTTCTCCATTCAACAGCATATCCTTTTTTAAAAAACACAAATCAACTAATGTCATGCTTCTGCTCAAAAAACTAAAACGGCCTCGTAGCTTCCTGTCACATTTAGAACATAATCCACAACGTTCGTGACTGCTTACAGTGTCCTGCATGAGCAGACTCCTAGCTGTCTTCAGCAACATTTCTCCTGCCACTCTGCCCCTGCTTCACTTCACTCCTGCCAAATCTGCCTTCTGACACACTGCCAAGCACGAGTCCTCCTTTTGGTGTCTGCGTTTGAAATGCCTTCTGTATGAAATGCTGTTTTCAGATACTCCCAAGATTGACTTCCTCTTATGATTCAGGTTTCTGTTCAAGCGTCATCCCTATTGAGAGGGGAACCCTAACCACTCTATCTTAATCTTCCCCACCCCTAACCCTTTATCACCTTGCCTTGATATGTTATCCTTCAAAATGTCCCCTTGACATTACATATTTATTGTCTGCTAAGGCTGCCATGACAAAATACCACAAACAGGTGGTTTAAACGACAGGAATGTGTTTTCTCGTCGTTTTAGTTGCTGGACATCCAAGATCGAGGTGCCAGCAGGGTTCATTTCTCCTTAGACTCTCCCCTTGACTGTCTTGATGGCTGTCTTCTCAGTGTCCTCACATGGCCTTTTCTCTATTCACAGGTCTTATGCCTCTTCCTTGTCTCATAGGGACACCTGTCCTATTGGACTAGAGCCCCACCCTAGTGACTTCATTTAACCTTAAATACCTTTTTTTTTTTTAAGACGTGGTTTCACCATGTTGATCAGGCTGGTCTTGAACTCCCGACCTCAGGTGATCCACCTGCCTTGGCCTCCGAAGTGCTTGGATTACAGGCCTGAGCCACCACGCCCGGCCTTAAATACCTCCTTAAAGGCCCATCATTCTAAGGTACTAGGGGTTACAGCTTCAACATATGAATTTTTTTGTTTTTTTTGTTTTGTTTTGTTTTTGTTTTTGTTTTTTTTGAGACGGAGTTTCGCTCTTGTTACCCAGGCTGGAGTGCAATGGCGCAATCTCGGCTCACCGCAACCTCCACCTCCTGGGTTCAGGCAATTCTGCTGCCTCAGCCTCCTGAGTAGCTGGGATTACAGGCATGCGCCACCATGCCCAGCTGATTTTTTGTATCTTTAGTAGAGACGGGGTTTCACCATGTTGACCAGGATGGTCTCGATCTCTTGACCTCGTGATCCACCCGCCTCGGCCTCCCAAAGTGCTGGGATTACAGGCTTGAGCCACCGCGCCCGGCCGAATTTTTTTGTTTTTATACAAAGTCTTGCTCTGTTGCCCAGGCTGGAGTGCAGTGGCACAATCTTGGCTCACTACAACCTCTTCCTCCCGGGTTCAAGCAATTCTTCTGCCTCAGCCTCCTGAGTACCTGGGATTATAGGCATCTGCCATCAGGCCCAGCTAATTTATGTATTTTTGTGGAGACAGAGTTTCATCATGTTGGCCATGTTGGTCTTGAACTGACCTCAGGTGATCCACCTGCCTCGGCCTCCCAAAGTGCTGGGATTACAGGCGTGAGCCACCGCGCCCGGCCCAGAATCACTTTTTTTTTCTTTTTGGAAGGAAATAGAGAGAGAGATGGAGTTTAGGAGGGGAAGACAGGCTTCCAAGAGAGAGTGTGGAAGGGGACTCTGAGGGAAAGTCCAGGATAGAGAAAAGCAGCTTCCACAAGAGTGTTCGTGGAAGGGGATCCAAACATGGAGCCCCCAGAATCACTTTTTTTTTTTTTGAGACGGAGTTTCCCTCTTGTTACCCAGGCTGGAGTGCAATGGCGCGATCTCGGCTCACCGCAAACTTGCCTCCTGGGTTCAGGCAATTCTCCTGCCTCAGCCTCCCGAGTAGCGGGGACTATAGGCGCGCACCACCATGCCCAGCTGATTTTTGTATTTTTAGTAGAGACGGGGTTTCACCTTGTTGACCAGGATGGTCTCGATCTCTTGACCTCGTGATCCACCCGCCTCGGCCTCCCAAAGTGCTGGGATTACAGGCGTGAGCCACCGCGCCCAGCCTCAGTATCACTTTTAATATTGATATTCCTACAGGCCTTCAACTGATTTCATGAGGCCCACCCACAATATGGAAGATAATCTTCTTTACTTAAAGTCCACTGATTTAAATATAAATTTCATTCCAAACACTCTCACAGAAACATTTAGAATGAGGTTTGACCACATATCTGGGCACTGTAGTCCAACCAAGTTGACACATAAAATAAAACATCACAAATAGCTTCCGTATTGAAATTCAGATGTTGGGCACAGTGGCTCATATCTTGTAATCCCAGTATTTTTGGGAGGCCAAGGCAGGAGGATCACTTGAGCTCAGGAATTTGAAACTATCCTGGGCTCCATGGGAAGACTTTGTCTCTACTAAAAACCAACAAAATTAACCAGGCATGGTGTTATGCACATATAGTCCCAGCTGCTTGGGAGGCTGACGCAGGAAGATCTTGGCACCATGGCTCAGTGTAGCAGCCTCGCTTGAGCCAGGAGGTCGAGGCAGCAGTGAATGAAGATGGTGCCACTGCACTAGCCTAGATGACACAGTGAGGCCCTGTCAAAAAGTATAAATAAATAAAGTAATATTTAAGCTCTATGACGGTAGAGACTTTGACTTAGTGGCATTTATATTTTCTGTGCCTAGTAGTATATCTAGCATGCAGTAGGTATTCAATAAATAATTGATGAAAAATACATAAATGGGCAGAGCCTTTTTTTTTTTTTTTTTGATATAGAGTCTCATTCTGTCTCCCAGACTGGAGTGCAGCGATGCGATCTCAGCTCACTGCAACCTCACCTCCCGAGATCAATTGATTCTCCTGCCTCAGCCTCCTGAGTAGCCAGGATTACAGGCATGCACCACTACACCTGGCTAATTTTTATGTTTTTAGTAGAGACAGCGTTTCACCATGTTAGCCAGGCTGGTCTCAAATTCCTGACCTCAGGTGATCTGCCCACCTCAGCCTCCCTAAGTGCCGGGATTACAGGCCTGAGCCACGGCACCTGGCCTAAATATACTTTCACTCTTGTTGCTCAGGCTGGAGTGCAATGGCTCAATCTCGGCTCAACGCAAGCTCCATCTCTCAGATTCAAGCAATTCTCCTGCCTCAGCCTCTGAAGTAGATGGGATTGCAGGTGCGCGCCACCTCGCCAAGCTAACTTTGTATTTTTAGTAGAGACGGTATTTCTCCATGCTGATCAGCCTGTCTCAAACACTCCACCTCAGGTAGTCCGCCCACCTCAGCCTCCCAAAGTGCTGGGATTACAGGCGTGAGCCACTGTGCCCGGGCTAAATATACTATTTTTTTTTTTTTTTTTGAGATGGAGTCTCCCTCTGTCACCCAGGCTGAAGTGCAGTGGCGTGATCTCTGCTCACTGCAACCCCTGCCTCCCGGGTTCAAGCAATTCTCCCGCCTCAGCCTCCTGAGTAGCTGAGATTACAGGTGTGTGCCACCACACCCAGCCAGTTTTTTTGTATAGACCATGTTTCACCATATTTGTCAGGCTGGTCTTGAACTCCTGACCTCAGGTGATCTGCCCGCCTCAGCCTCCCAAAGTGCTGAGATTACAGGCATAAGTCACTGCCCATGGCCTAAATAGACTTTTTGTTTGTTTGTTTAATAGAGACAGGGTTTCACCATACTGGCCAGGCTGGTTTTGAACTCCTGGCCTCCTGATCCACCCGCCTCAGCCTCCCAAAGTGCTGGGATTACAGGTGTGAGCCACCACACCCAGCCTTTCTAAATATTCTTTTTTAAAATACTCACCTCAGGCTGGGTGCAGTGACTCACACCTATAATCCCAGCACTTTGAGAGGCCACAGTGGGTGGATTACTTTAGGTCAGGAGTTTGAGACTAGCCTGGCCAACACGGTGAAAACCCGTCTCTACTAAATACAAAAAAAATTAGCCCAGTGAGGTGGTGCACACCTGTAATCCCAGCTACTCGGGAGGCTGAGACGGGAGAATCACTTGAACCCCAGAGGCAGAGGTTACAGTGAGCTGAGGTGAGACCAGCTATTGCATTCCAGCCTGGGCAACAGAGTGAGACTCTGTCTCAAAAAACAAAAAACAAACAAACAAACAACTCACCTCAGAGGCCAGGTGTGGTGACTCACACCTATAATACTAGCATTTTGGGAGGCTGAGGCAGGATGATTGCTTGATACCAGGAGTCTGAGACCAGCCTTGTCAACACAGTGAGATCCCATCTGTGTAAAAACTAAATAAATGAAAAAAATGGGCTGGGCGCAGTGGCTCACGCCTGTAATCCCAGCACTTTGGAAGGCCAAGGCAGATGGATCATAAGGCCAGGGGTTCAAGACTAGCCTGGCCAAGATGGTGAAACCCCGTCTCTACTAAAAATACAAAAAATAGCTGGGCATGTTGGTGGGCGCCTGTAATCCCAGCTACTTGGGAGGCTGAGGCAGAGAATTGCTTGAACCCGGGATGTGGAGGTTGCAGTGAGCCAAGATTGAGCCACTTGCACACCAGTCTGGGCAACAGAATGAGACTCTGTCTCTGAATAAATAAATAAATAAAATGCATGATGACTGACTGAAGAAATGAAGATTTGGGCTATAGAGTATATCTGCCTTTTTTTTTTTTCAGGAGCATGTTTATTGTGTTTGAGATGATACATCAGGTACTCTCTGAGCTACAAAAGGAAATCCTCTCATTACAAACAGACAAAGGTAAAAGATAAAACATTTTTCACAACAGCATGAACCACATACTCAGATCTGGGTTTACTACAAATGATGTAATTCCTAGTCATCCACAGCTACTTTTATAACTTCATACACATAATGAATTAGGCTAAAATGCACTATAATATTTGGTAGACTTCAGGACCAGTATCCTTAGTACATCACAAAATACATTTGATATCCCAACGAAGCAAGGCTTGCACGTAGGCGTTTTAAACATAACTAATCTACAGCTACAAAGTTCTACTCTT
>NW_016107784.1:496103-499013 GCF_001604975.1 Cebus imitator | reverse complement strand
CCAGGATGGTCTCGATCTCTTGACCTTGTGATCCACCCGCCTCGGCCTCCCAAAGTGCTGGGATTACAGGCGTGAGCCACCGCGCCCGGCCAAAGTTCTACTCTTGATAGCATTTATCTTTTTGGGGAGTCTCCCAAGCTCCAAAGGATAAAAGCAGAGTAGAATCAGTATATACACAGAATCAGTAGAATCAGTATATACACAGAAGTCCGTATTGTAAAGGCTATAAAGACTTGCAGCACAGTGAGACGATGCCTTCTGCTCCTTCACACTGCATACAAATTATGTGAATTATGTTGCGTATATCTTGGTCCACTGCCTGGCTATCCTGTCGTGTTCTGCTCTGTTGGTCAAATACCGAGTGGCTATGCTTCCAACCAGAGGATCCGCAGGGTTGCAGTCTGTCAAAAGGGAGCAAATAGACAGCAAAACCTGTGTAATAGTCAAAGCGGGACTCCAGTTGTCTTTAAGGATGTCCAGACAGATGACTCCCTGACTGTTGATGTTGCAGTGATAGATTCTGGGGCGGAAAATAACCTTTGGTGGCTTAAATGGATACTCTGATGAAAATGTGATATCCGGAAAAAACACACCACCTTCATAAACAGAACCCGGTGGACCAAGTATAGTTGGTCTCCATTCATAAATGTTATCTCCTTTAGGCCCAGCACTGCAATTAGGAGGAGGATCAAGGGTTATTTCAGCTAGCTCCTTCTGAATTCTTTTAGCACTGGTGAATAACTTGGCAGTGGTTTTGCTAGAGAGTTTGGTGTTTTTCTTCTGCTGGGTGGCAGAAGGCTTTCTTTCTTCTTGTTCTTCAGGCTCTGGAGTGGTTGGATCTTGCTGGTCTGCATCTGAACTGCCGCTGCTGGTGCTGGGGCTCTCATCATCAGATCTTTGCCCATCACTGGACATCTTGGTGAAGTTATCTCTTGGAAAACTTCTGCAAAGCTCCCAACGCCACCAAGGTTCCTCACTCAATGTTTACATCATGGGCCGGCATTTTGTCCAAAATAGCAAAAAAAAATTAAGAACCCAAGAGAAAAACAAACAAAGCCCCAAGAAGTGAAACAAATTTCCATGCCCACCGCGGCTTGCGGACATTGGCTGTATCTGCCTTTTTTCACTTTCATTGTCTCATTTAATTTTTCCAATAATTTTGTGAGATGGGTGTTACGACCTCCAATTTAAATATTGAACTTGATGTTTCGGGAAAGAAAGTGACTTGTTCGAATGTCTAAACTCTTCCCGTTCTGGCATCCAACCCTCCGCTTAGTCAACTAGACCGAACTTTTGACTACCTATTTTTTCTAGTATTGACAATAAGAGGATATAGATTAAGTAATAATGCCAAGTCTCAGGTTGTCTCATATCTTTTACATTCTTCTGGGTGTTACAGAGGATATACAATGAGTAAGGGGAATATGTGTGCAGCCCTGCCCAACGGTGGCAAGCGGAGGTGTGAGCAGCAAGGGGCGGTGTCAGAGACAGCTTCTGCTTTAGCGTCGATGCTCATTTCAGGGAAGCACTGAAATACTCTGCAAGGAGTGGCTCTTGCTTTTCCAACCCTGGGGGAAGAAACTGCTATGGAAACACTGGAGAGAGTCTATCAACACAAAGATTGTGCTTTGCACTGACATTTTTTCAGAATTAGTTTGGCATATAGGGATTCGGGAGATTTGGGGGCTGAATTGTGGGCAGCTGTTTTAGTGGTTTTTTTTGCGTGGTAATTGTGACATAAACCTTCACTTCCCCCTCTTAGTAACCTGGTTCTTCCTTTTTTCTCAGGTCTTCCTTTGTCAACTACAATGTTCGACTTAATCTTTCTAGACATCGATCAGAGCATATTCTGACATTACTGATTCTTTTTTTAAAAATTAATTAATTAATTAATTAATTTTTTAAAGATGGGGTTTCACTGTGTTGGCCAGGCTGGTCTCGAACTCCTGACCTCAAGTGATCTGCCCGCCTCAGCCTCCCAAAGTGCTAGGATTACAGGCACGAGCCACCACGCCCAGCCATTATTGATTTTTAACAATAAGTGTAATATATGTGATGTGATAGTATAGTAGAACCAATTTTATCTCTGCTAAGTATTAAAAATTACTTGTTTTAATGTAGTTGACGGGGTGATGGATGCAGCAAACCACCATGACACATGGTGGTTTGTATACCTATGTAACAAATCTGCATGCTCTGCACATGTACCCCAGAACTTAAAGTATAATAAAAAATAATAAAATAAAATAAAATGTACTTGTTTTAAAAAATAATAAAAACAATTACTTAGAATTAACAAGCCAGGCCAGCTATGGTGGCTCACACCTGTGATCCCAGGACTTTGGAAGGCTGAGGTGGGCCGATTGCTTGAGATCAGGAGTTCGAAACTAGCCTGGCCAACATGGCGAAACCCATCTATACTAGAAATGCAAAAATTAGCTGTGCGTGGTGGCATGGACCTGTAATTCCAGCTACTCAGGAGGCAGAGGCTCGAGAATTGCGTGACTAGGGGGAGGGAGGTTGCAGTGAGCTGAGACCACTCCAGCCTGGGCAACAGAGCGAGACGGTGACTCAAAAATAAATAAAATAAAATAACAAAAATAAACAGTGTGTGGGAAATAAAATGGCTAGGCTTGGTGGCTCATGTCTGTAATCCCAGCACTCTGGGAGGCCAATGTGGGTGGATCGCTTGAGCTCAGGAGTTGGAGACCAGCCTGGGCAACATGGCAAATCCCTGTCTCTATAGAAAATTAGCTGGGCATGCTGGTGAGCACCTGCAGTCCCAGTTACTCAAATGCCTGGGGTGGGACAATTGCTTGGGCCCCAGAGGTGGAGGTTGCAGTGAGCCGATACTGCACAACTGCGTTCCAGCCTGGGAGACAGAGAGAGACTCTATCTCAAAAAAAAAAA
>NW_016107784.1:490624-495568 GCF_001604975.1 Cebus imitator | reverse complement strand
GCCTCCTGGGTTCAGGCAATTCTCCTGCCTCAGCCTCCTGAGTAGCTGGGATTACAGGCACGCGCCACCATGCCCAGCTAATTTTTTGTATTTTTAGTAGAGACAGGGTTTCACCACATTGACCAGGATGGTCTCGATCTAAGAGACATTTTTTCGAGACTTATAAAAATAACTTTATTAATGAATATTTCCTATAATTATGTTATCTAATTAGGTTGTAGCTTATTTTGATATTAGCAGTCCTGAGGATATACATTGGACATATTTTATTCAGCTAATTAGACATTTTGATCACCTCTTTATCAGGCACTCTGAAAATAGAGATAGGTAAAAATCAAGTCTCTGCCCCTAGAGTGCTCACAGTTTAGAGCAAGTTTAGGTAAGCAAATATTCACCATGGGATTCAATAAGTACTAAATTATGGGTATGCCTGAGATGGTGGCACAATGGAAATCAGATCTTCTTAGGTTTTTCTGGGAAACTTTCACAAATGAGAGAAAATGCTGGTTATTGAAGTGTGATCAGGAGTTAGCTAATTGGAAAGAATATTCAAGATGGAAGAATACAAAGGAGTGAATCGTCAATAACATGGTGTTATAGACTGAATTGTGTCCCTGAAATTCATACTACTGCCCTATTCTGGGAATAGAGCTCGCTACAAATCCTGGTATTAGACACTAGTAATATTATATTTTAGTCTTTTAAATTTCAGCCTCTTGAATTTTATTTATTTATTTATTTATTTATTTATTTATTGAGTTGGAGTCTTGCTCTGTCGCCAGACTGGAGTGCAGTGGTGCAATCTCGGCTCACTGCAACCTCCGCCTCCCAGGTTCGATTCTCCTGTCTCAGCCTCCCAAGTAGCTGGGACTACAGGCGCCCGCCACCACACCTGGCTAATTTTTTTGTATTTTTAGTAGAGATGAGGTTTCACTATGTTGGCCAGGATGATCTTGATTTCTTGACCTTGTGATCCACCCACCTTAGACTCCTAAAGTGCTGGGATTACGGGTGTGAGCCACCACGCCTGGCCAAATTTTATTTAAAGATGTTATTTCATTTAAAGAGATAACTTCTTTAAATGAAATTTAAAGAGATAACTTCTTTAAATGAAATTTAAAGAGAATTTTGCTGAATATATATATATTTTTTGAGACAGAGTTTCGCTCTTGTTGCCCAGGTTGGAGTGCTATCTCAGTTCACTGCAACCTTCACCTCCCAGGTTCAAGCAAGCAATTCCCCTGCCTCAGCCTCCCAAGTAGCTGGGATAACAGGCATGTGCCAGTATGCCTAGCTAATTTTGTATTTTTAGTAGAGATGGGGTTTCACCATGTTGGTCAGGCTGGTTTCAAACTCCTGTCCTCATGCGATCCACTGGCCTTGACCTCCCAAAGGGCTTAGATTACAGGCGTGAGCCACTGCCCCCGGCCTGCTCAATATTAAAATATGTATCCACTTTAACAATTTTGGGCCATGGGTTTTCTGTTTGGTTTTTTTTTGTTGTTGTTTTTTGGGTTTTGAGATAAGAGTCTTGTTCTGTTGCCCAGGCTAGAGTGTCGTGGCATGATCATGGCTCACTGCAAACCTTGACCTCCTGGGCTCAAGAGTCGCCCACCTCAGCCTCTCAAGTAGCTAGGACTACAGGCACACACCACCATGCTCAGCTAATTTTTTAATTTTTTGTAGAGACAAGGTCTCACTATCTCACCGAGGCTGGTCTTGAACTCCTGGGCTCAAGCAACGCTCCCACCTCCCTCAACCTCCTCAAGCCATGTTTTAATACCTATGAGTGACTGACGAAGATGACTGCTGTAAAATGAAAGGACCTATGGCTGGCAGGACTGAAGTCCTAAGGCAATGTATTATAAAAAGGAAGAAAGATCCAGATTGTTTCTAAACTCTCTGTAATTAATTCAACAATGATTAAGCTTTTCTATGTACTAAGAACTTACATGTTTCAAAGGTTTAAAAATTACCTAGAAGAGTTGATGAGAATACTGGTAATACAGTGACCAGATTCCCAGATTTTCCAAGGCAATCCTAGTTTCAGTATTTTGTCCCAATTTCAGACTGTGTGGAATGATATAAATAAATATGTCAATTATGATGAGTTTGTTAAGTTTTCCAAAAGTCCTATATTATGTACTCAAGGATAACATATAACATAGAGTAAAAGTGGCTGGGTGCAGTGGCTCACCCCTGTAATCCCAGCACTCTGGGAGGCTGAGGCGGGTGGATTACCTGAGGTCAGGAGTTCGAGACCAGTCTGACCAACATGGTGAAACCCCGTCTCAATTTTTTTTTTTTAATTTAAAAAAAAAATAGAGTAAAAGTAAACTTCACATACTTGGTTATGGGTTAAAGTACTCCTTGGCCAAGCGTGGTGTTTCACACCTATAATCTGAGCGATTTGGGAGGCGGAAACAGGGGAACAGCTTGAGGCCAGGAGTTTGAGACCAGCATGGGCTACATAGTGAATACCTGTCTCTATAATTTAAAAACAAAACAAAAAAATGTACTCATGGCCGGGAGCGGTGGCTCATGCCTGTAATCCCAGCACTTTGGGAGGCCGAGGCTGGCAGATCACGAGGGCAGGAGTTCAAGACCAGCCTGGCCAACATGGTGAAACCCCGTCTCTGCTAAAAATACAAAAATTAGCTAGGTATGGTGGTGCACTCCTGTAGTCCCAGCTACTCGGGAGGCTGAGGCAGGAGAATCACTTGAACCCGGGAGATGGAGGTTGCAGTGAGCCGAGATTGCACTATTGCACTCCAGCCTGGCGACACAGCAAGACTCCATCTAAAAAAAAAAAAAAAAAAAAATGTACTCACTAACCTGGTTTTCACTATCAGCTGTACCCTGTTTGTGTGGCCTGCAAGCATGACCCTAAACCAAATGCTGTAGTGGGAACTCAAGTGTTCATAAGTTTTAGTTTGTTCATTTGTTCTGAGAAGGACAATAAACTTTTTTATCTGAGGAATTTGAACATCCTTTAAACTGCCAGGCCCAGAGAGGCATTTAAATGGGAAAGCAGTCACTTCCCATCCCTCCTTGAGCCGGGTGATTATTTTGAAGTGGACTTCTACATATGAACTCTAGACTGAGGGTCGGTATCAACAGCTATCAATTAACACAGGCATGGTGGTGCATGCCTGTAATCCCAGCTACTCAGGAGACTAAGGTAGGAGAATCACTTGAGATTGAGGCAACATAGAAAGACCTTGTCTAGAAGAAAAAAAAATTGAATGAAAGATGCAGTACATCGGACACCATAACTCATACCCTATAGTTCAACTATGTATAGCCAATCACTAATCAATATTCTTTTTTTGTTTTGTGAGATGGAGTCTCACTCTGTCACTAGGCTGGAGTGCAATGGTGCAATCTCGACTCACTGCAACCTCCGCCTCCCGGGTTCAAGTGATTCTCCTGCCTCAGCCTCCCAAGTAGCTGGGACTACTGGCGCACGCCACCACACCCAGCTAATTTTTGTATTTTTATTTTTATTTATTTAATTATTTTTTTGGGGGGGGACGGAGTTTCGCTCTTGTTACCCAGGCTGGAGTGCAATGGCGCGATCTCGGCTCACCGCAACCTCCGCCTCCTGAGTTCAGGCAATTCTCCTGCCTCAGCCTCCCAAGTAGCTGGGACTACTGGCGCACGCCACCACACCCAGCTAATTTTTGTATTTTTATTTTTATTTATTTAATTATTTTTTTGGGGGGGGACGGAGTTTCGCTCTTGTTACCCAGGCTGGAGTGCAATGGCGCGATCTCGGCTCACCGCAACCTCCGCCTCCTGAGTTCAGGCAATTCTCCTGCCTCAGCCTCCTGAGTAGCTGGGATTACAGGCACACGCCACCACGCCCAGCTAATTTTTTGTATTTTTAGTAGAGATGGGGTTTCACCATGTTGACCAGGATGGTCTCGATCTCTTGACCTCGTGATCCACCCTCCTCGGCCTCCCAAAGTGCTAGGATTACAGGCTTGAGCCACTGCGCCCGGTCCAATTTTTGTATTTTTAGTAGATACAGTGTTTCTCCTTGTTGGCCAGGATGGTCTCAATCTATTGACCTTGTGATCTGCCTACCTCGGCCTCCCAAAGTGCTAGGATTACAGGCGTGAGCCAGCATACCCAGCCTGACCAATGTGATTTCTGTAAAACAATGAGAATTCCTGAAAAACAACTTTTGTTATCACCCTTCTCTTGATTCATCCTTTTTTCTTTAAAATCTCAAGGTTCGGCCAGGCGTGGTGGCTCACGCGTGGTGGCTCACGCCTGTAATCCAAGCACTTTGGAGGCCAAGGCGGGTGGATCACCTGAGGTCAGGATTTCAAAACCAGCCTAACCAACATGGTGAAAACTTGTCTTTAAAATCAATCAATCAATCAATCAATCAAGGTTCTCCTTTGTCTCTGGAGCACTTCCCAGTGATTTCCAGGCTGCAGTCCTCAACCCTGGCCGAAATACACCCTCTATATTAATTTTGCCTAAGTGTCTTTCCTTAGGTCAACATGCCATTCAGTCAACAGTTCATTCATGCCTATGTCCAGGACTATGTAAAGCGCTTGCTAATAGAAAGAAGACACAAAATCCCTGCTCTTAAGGGATTCGCATGTGCATTAGGGTGACAAAGAAGACAATTGAGGTGAGACTCCGAGGAGCATGGAGTGTGCCTGTAGTCCCAGCTACCAGAAGGATCGCTTGAGCCCAGGAGTTACAGTTCAGCCTGGGGTAACAGAGCCAGATGCTGTCTCTTCAATTGAAAAGAAGAAAGGCCGGGTGCGGTGGCTCACGCCTGTAATCCCAGCACTTTGGGAGGCCGAGGCGGGTGGATCACGAGGTCAAAAGATCGAGACCATCCTGGTCAACATGGTGAAACCCCGTCTCTACTAAAAATACAAAAAATGAGCTGGGCATGGTGGTGCGTGCCTGTAATCCCAG
>NW_016107784.1:488644-490409 GCF_001604975.1 Cebus imitator | reverse complement strand
ACTCAGGAGGCTGAGGCAGGAGAATTGCCTGAACCCAGGAGGCGGAGGTTGCGGTGAGCCGAGATCACACCATTGCACTCCAGCCTGGGTAACAAGAGCGAAACTCTGTCTCAAAAAAAAAGAAAGAAAAAAAAAAAGAAGAAGAAAATTAAAAGACGCAGGAACAAATTGTGAGGAATCAAGTTCCTGGAAGAGATGATGTTTTGTTTAAAACTTGAAGGTGGCCAGGCGCGGTGGCTCACGCCTATAATCCCAGCACTTTGGGAGGCCGAGGCGGGTGGATCACGAGGTCAAGAGATCGAGACCATCCTGGTCAACAAGGTGAAACCCCCATCTCTACTAAAAATACAAAAATTAGCTGGGCATGGTGGCGCGTGCCTGTAGTCCCAGCTGCTCAGGAGGCTGAGGCAGGAGAATTGCTTGAACCCAGGAGGTGGAGGTTGCGGTGAGCCGAGATCGTGCCATTGCACTCCAGTCTGGGCAACAACAGCGAAACTCCGTCTCAAAAAAACAAACAAACAAACAAAAAACTTGAAGGTCTGGCCGGGCGCGGTGGCTCACACCTGTAATCCCAGCATCTTGGGAGGCCGAGGCGGGCGGATCACGAGGCCAAGAAATCGAGACCATCCTGGCCAACACGGTGAAACACTGTCTCTACTAAAAATACAAAAATTAGCTGGTGTGGTGGCGTGTGCCTGTAATCCCAGCTACTCTGGAGGCTAAGGCAGGAGAATTGCTTGAACCTGGGAGACAGAGGTGGCAGTGAGCCGAGATCACGCCACTGCACTCCAGCCTGGGCGACAAGGTGAGACTCTATCTTCAAAAAACAAAAACAAAAAAACTTGAAGGTCTTCATCAGGTTTTTCACTACCCTCCAACTTCCACATACTTCTACAACTTCTACATATAACCATTAATTGATTCAACTAACATATGTTGGAGTTGTCGTTCTGTTCTGGACCTGCTCAAAACAACTAAGCCAGATCATGCTCCCACGGAGTTCAAACCTAGATACCTAAAGTTCAAAATAAAATAGAGAAAATAAGAAAAGAATAAAAAAAAATTAAAAAAACAAAATAAAATAGAGTATTGTAAGAAATACATGATCTTCGTCTAGGCGCAGTGGCTCACACCTGTAATCCTAGCACTTTGGGAGGCCAAGGTGGGTGGATCACCTGAGGTCAGGAGTTCGAGACCAGCCTGGCCAATATGGTGAAACCCTGTCTTTACTAAAAATACAAAAATTGGCTGGGCGTGGTGCCACATAATCCCAGCTAGTCGGGAGGCTGAGGCAGGAGAATGACCTGAACCCAGAAGGCAGAGGTTGCTGCAGTGAGCCGAGATCACGCCACTTCATTGCAGCCTGGGTGATACAGTGAGACTCTGTCTTAATAAAAAAAAAATGCCGGGTGTGGTGGCCATGCCTGTAATCCCCGCATTTTGAGAGGCTGAGGCGGGCAGATCACAAGGTCAGGCATTCAAGACCAGCCTGGCCAACATGGCAAAACCCTGTCTCTATTAAAAATACAAAAACTAGGGCCGGGCGCGGTGGCTCACGCCTGTAGTCCCAGCGCTTTCGGAGGCCGAGGCGGGTGGATCACGAGGTCAAGAGATCGAGACCATCCTGGTCAACATGGTGAAACCCCGTCTCTACTAAAAATACAAAAAATCAGCTGGGCCTGGTGGTGCGTGCCTGTAATCCCAGCTACTCAGGAGGCTGAGGCAGGAGAATTGCCTGAACCCAGGAGGCGGAGGTTGCGGTGAG
>NW_016107784.1:485061-488440 GCF_001604975.1 Cebus imitator | reverse complement strand
AGAGCAAGACTCCATCACAGAAAAAAAAAAAAAAAAGATATGCATAATCTTCAAATGTATGTCCTTTGGCCAGGAGGATCTTGCATTAGAATTGACCCTTAAAGGATGGGAAAGATTTGTATGAGTGGGAAGGAAAGGGATTTTTATTTTTTAAGGCAGAGTAAGACAAAGTAAAAACTAAGGCAGGAAATGGAGCCTGTTTCAAAATTGACAAACAGTTACATTGGCTAGGGCAAAGGGTAGGTATACTTCTAATTTTTTTTTCTTGGGTGTATATTTTAAGTATATCCTAAGCTTAGAATCGTAAGTTAGGATCATGCTGAAGAGTCAAGATATATCTGACAATTGACTATTAATTTCATGGTGAAATGAGAATTTGGGGGTATATTAGGTTATATAAATGATAATACTAAATTAACGTGTTTCTTTTTCTTTTCTTTTCTTTTTTTTGAAATGGAGTCTGGTTCTGTCGCCCAGGCTGGAGTGCAGTGGCACAATCTCAGCTCACTGCAACTTCCCCCTCCCAGGTTCAAGCAATTCTCCTGCCTCAGCCTCCCAAGTAGCTGGGACTACAGGCATGTGCCACCACGCCTAGCTAATTTTTGTATTTTTGGTAGAGATGGGGTTTCGCCATGTTGGCCAGGATGGTCTCAAACTCCTGACCTTGCGATCCGTCCACTTTGGCCTCCCAAAGTGCTGGGATTACCAGGGTGAGCCACCTCACCCAGCCTCTTTTTCTTTTCTCTTTCTTTTTTTTTTCTTCTGCGATGGAGTCCTGCTCTGTTGCCCAGGCTGGAGTGCCGTGGCACAATCTCAGCTCACTGCAACCACCACCTCCCTGATTTAGGCAATTCTCTGCCTCAGCCTCCTGAGCAGCTGGGATTACAGGCACATGCTACCATGCCTGGCTAATTTTTGGTAATTTTAGTAGAGATGGGATTTCACCATCTTGGCCAGTCTGGTCTTGAACTCCTGACCTTATGATCCACCTACCTCGATCTCCCATAGTGCTGGGATTACAGGTGTGAGCCACCACGTCTGGCCCCTTTTTATTTTCTAAATGTGGCTACTGAATTTTTTTTTTTTTTTTTTTGAGACAGGATCTAACTCTGCCACCAGGCTGGAGTGCAGTGCCATAATCTTGGCTCACTGCAACGTCCACCTCCCGGGTTCAAGTGATTCGTGTGCCTCAGGCTCCCAAGTAGCTGGGATTACAGTCATGTGGCACCATGCATGACTATATTTTTGTATTTTTCGTAGGGACGGGGTTTTGCGATGTTGCCCAGGCTGGTATTGAACCCCTGACCTCAAGTGATCTGCCTGCCCCAGCCTCCCAAAATCCTGGGATTACAGGTGTAAGACCCTGTGCCCAGCAAAAAAATGTTAAGTCGCATATGTGGCTCACATTATATTTCTATTGGGTAATACTGGTCTAGGCTTTATTCAGTCATCACTGAAGATATTTGAGTAGGAAATTGACACAATTCATTTTTTTTTTTTTCCGCTTGTTCCTCACAGAGAAGAATCAAATTTTGATTTAAGATAATTCATCTAGCACTGCTGTGGAATGGATTCATTTTTGAAGAAGGAAGAGGGAGGAGGGAGACCCTTCCAAAGGTGGCAAGGGCCTGAGAGCTGGAATTAGGCCCTTCAGGGTCAAAGGGAGTGATGGATGGATGCTTTAAACCCACTTTAGACAGGAAAAACAACATTTCTGACATTTTTTCTTTCTTCACACTGCGGACTTACTTTCTACAGTGTTTTCAGACTCAAAGCAAACTCTGTCTACACTAACCTAAAAAAGGAGGATTAAAAAGTAACACACTTTAACAAAAATTGTTCTTATGAGGAATATTACAAACGCAAGCAACATTTAAGAGCAGTAGCTAGCTTTTTTGTTATTGTCTTTTTTTTTTTTAGATGGAGTTTTTTTCTCTTGTTTCGAGGGCTGGAGTGCAGTGGTGTAATCTCAGCTCACTGCCTCTGTCTCCCTGGTTCAAGCGATTCTCCTGCCTCAGTCTCCTGAATAGCTGAGATTACAGGCACGTGCCACCAGTCCTGGGTAATTTTTTTGTATTTTTAGTAGAGACAGGGTTTCACCATGTTGGCCAGGCTAGTCTGGAACTCCTGACCTGAGGTGACCTTTCGGCCTCGGCCTCCAAAAGTTCTGGGATTACAGATGTGTGTATATATATGTATATGAGTGTGTGTGTGTGTGTATACATATACATATATATGTGTGTGCGTATATATATGTATATATATATATATATATATATATATATATCTAGGCTTGGCCATATGCGATTTGCCTACATGCAATGTTCGATATGCAATTTAAATTTTTTTTTTTTTTTTTTTTGGTGCCGTGACTTGGATGCGAACGCAATTTAAAATATTTTCCTGGGCAGCTGGCGGCTGGAGCCCGAGCCAGGGCCCGAGCCTGAAGAGGAGTCGCCCCAGCCCCGCACCCCCCCTAGGGAGCTCCGGGCCCTGGGCCTGTTTCGGGAGCCCCCTGGCAGTCAAGAGGACGAGGAGGAGCCGGGACTGGTGGAGGGTGACCCGGGGGACGGCGCCATTGAGGACCCGGAGCTGGAAACTATCAAAGCTCGAGCCAGGGAGATGGAGGAAGAAGCTGAGAAGCTGAAGGAACTACAGAACGGGGTAGAGAAGCAGATGAACTGAGTCCGCCTCCAGGCAGTGCGGGCCCGGGGATCATGTCCATTGAGGAGAAGCTGCAGGCTGACGCCCGTCCCGTCTATGTTGGCAGTGTGGACTATGGTGCAACAGCAGAAGAGCTGGAAGCTCACTTCCGTGGCTGTGGTTCAGTCAACCGTGTGACCATACTCTGTGACAAATTTAGTGGCCATCCCAAAGGCTTTGCATATATAGAGTTCTCAGACAAAGAGTCAGTGAGGACTTCCTTGGCCTTAGATGAGTCCCTATGTAGAGGACGGCAAATCAAGGTGATCCCAAAACGGACCAACAGATCAGGCATCAGCACAACAGACGGAGGTCTTCCACGAGCCCCTGCCGCGCGGACCACCCACCGCAACAGCTCCCGCTCTGCATTCTACAGTGGTTTTAACAGCAGGCCCGGGGGCGTGTCTACAGGGGCCGGCCTAGAGCGACATCATGGCATTCCCCTTACTAAAAAAAGTGTGTATTAGGAGGAGAGAGAAAAAAAAAAAAAAAAAAAAAAAAAAAAAAAAAAAAAAAGAAAGAAAGAAAAACAGAAGATGACCTTGATGGGAAAAACATATTTTTTTAAAAAAGATACACTGTGAGGGCCGGGCGCGGTGGCTCAAGCCTGTAGTCCCAGCACTTTGGGAGGCCGAGGCGGGTGGATCACGAGGTCAAGAGATCGAGACCATCCTGG
>NW_016107784.1:476644-483811 GCF_001604975.1 Cebus imitator | reverse complement strand
GTGCCTGTAATCCCAGCTACTCAGGAGGCTGAGGCAGGAGAATTGCCTGAACCCAGGAGGCGGAGGTTGCGGTGAGCCGAGATTGCGCCATTGCACTCCAGCCTGGGTGTCAGGCTAGTCTTGAACTCCCGGCCTTAGGTGATCCGCCCGCCTTGGCCTCCAAAGTGCTTGGATTACAGGCATGAGCCACCATGCCCCGCCAACTTTCTTGTTTTGATAGGACTACATATCGCTTTAATTTGTAAATGTAAAATAAACAATGTGTTTCAAAGACATAGCACAAAAAAAGAAAGACTTATTCGTAATTTTTATATTGAATGCATGCTGAAATGATAATGTTTTGGATGTCTTGGGTTAAACAAAATAATTATGAAAAAAATTTCTCTTGTTTCTTTTAAAAATTTTAATGTGGCTAATAGAAGCCATAATGTGATATGCTCACATTCTGTTTCTATTGGACAGTGCTGCCCTTTGGGATATCCTTTTTCCTTTGGATCCTAAATTCAGTTGCTGTGGTAATTAAGGGGGCCTCTGGCTCAGCATTTCCTGGAAGGCAAGGGTGAGATGGGGGAGGGGAATCGTCATCAGATCAGATTTTAACAACATCCTCATTAAAGCAAAGGAAGCAACAGCAATCTAGTTTTTTTGGGGCCCCGCAGTGTCAGTTTGAATTCTGGGTCCTCAACCAAAACAGTAAAGGAAGATGCACTTTCTCTAGTTCACCATTGGGAAAAGTTTTCTCTCTTTACTAAGCTTCCTTCACCCACCCCGCCACCTCCAGGACTGGAAGGGTTGCTAGCTACGAATTAATGGGCATTCCTCCCCCAGCAAAGCCTAAACATTATCTCCCACTTACCCAGCTGTTTAAACACAAACGAAGTTGTTTTGCTTTGTTTACTCTCACGCGGGAGCCACTGCCCTCTCTCCCCCATTATCCTTCATCTTCCTCGGTTCTCAGTTCTGTTCTCTTCTACTTAGCGTGTTCAGTTTTCTTGTATAGCTTAGTCATCAGATACTTATCTCACACTTTTCTTTCAAGAAACTCACAGTCCATAACTAATAGGATATTAATCTTTTCCAGTTATGTGAGAATTACTTGCCCTGGTCCCTTTTCATTATTTTATTTTTGAGATAAAGTCTCGCTCTTCACCCAGGTTGGAGTGCAATGGCACAACCTCAGCTCAATGCAAACTCTGCTTCCTGGGTTCAAGCTCTTTTCCTGCCTCAGCCTCCCCAGTAACTGGAATTTCAGGCGCCCACCACTGCGCCTGGCTAATTTTTTTTTTTTTTTTTTTTTTTGAGACGGAGTTTCACTCTTGTTACCCAGGCTGGAGTGCAATGGCGCGATCTCGGCTCACCGCAACCTCCGCCTCCTGGATTCAGGCAATTCTCCTGCCTCAGCCTCCTGAGTAGCTGGGATTACAGGCACGCACCACCATGCCCAGCTAATGTTTTGTATTTTTAGTAGAGACGGGGTTTCACCGTGTTGACCAGGATGGTCTGGATCTCTTGACCTCGTGATCCACCCGCCTCGGCCTCCCAAAGTGCTGGGATTACGGGCGTGAGCCACCGCGCCCAGGCCCTAGTCCCTTTTTATTAAAAAAAAAAAAAGGAAGGGCCGGGCGCGGTGGCTCACGCCCGTAATCCCAGCACTTTGGGAGGCCGAGGCCGAGGCCGAGGCCGGGGCGGGGGAGTGGGGGGACCACCAGGTCAAGAGATCGAGACCATCCTGGTCAACATGGTGAAACCCCGTCTCTATTAAAAATACAAACATTAGCTGGGCATGGTGGCGCGTGCCTGTAATCCCAGCTACTCAGGAGGCTGAGGCAGGAGAATTGCCTGAACCCAGGAGGCGGAGGTTGCGGTGAGCCGAGATCGCGCCATTGCACTCCAGCCTGGGTAACAAGAGCGAAACTCCGTCTCAAAAAATAAAAATGGAAGAAGAGAAACACTATAAATGCCTTGCGGAGCAGAAGTCTTTTGTCCTATTATTCACTGAACAATACCAGCTTCTCAGAGTACCTGATACATAGCACGTGCTTAGCAAATATCTGCTTAATTGAACTTACTGCATTTCTAGATGCTATAAGCTTGAGACTAGCAGAAAGTGATGCAGAATTCAGAATGGGTGGTATGGCAAATGCCTTATTAAAGAATATGGATGGCTGAGCGTGGTGGCTTATGCTTGTAATCCCAGTGCTTTGGGAGGCCGAGGTGGGCGGATCACCTGAGGTCGGGAGTTGGAGACCAGCCTGGCCAAAACGGAGAAACCCCGTCTCTACTAAAAATACAAAATTAGTTCGGTGTGGTGCCACATGCCTGTAATCTCAGCTACTCGGGAGGCTGAGGCAGGAGAATCCCTTGAACCCAGAAGGCGGAGGCTGCGGTGAGCCAAGATCATGCCATTGCACTCCAGCCTGGGCAACAAGAGCAAAACTCCATCTAAAAAAAAAAAAAAAAAAAAAAAAGAATATGTATGTATTCCATAAGCAGTTGAACCTCTTCTTCCTGCTGCCCTGATAGTTGATCTGGCTCTGAAAAATTCAGGTTTTCTTCCCTCCTGGTGAGATTATGCTAATCAGAGAACATTGGCCAAATTCTTTCCATGATTTTCTTCTCTCAGGCTGTATTTCCCTTCCGTTTTGTAGACCTAGCCTGTAGTAAAAAAAGAAAGATAAATTCATAGGATCAAGAATTCTTACTGTTTACACTCTTTCTAACAACGTTAAATCTCTGATAGTAGCACCCACTCGACTTTACTTTTTTATATGGATAGATTTCTTCCCATCTCTCTGTAGCTTGTTTTAATTCCAAGCAGATCCGAGAGCAAAAAAGAGTGTATCTGCCCTCCCTCCAGGCTTTTCTGGTCCCATTTTGTCTGTGAAACTAAGAGGCTGTAGCTGCTATTAGAAGAGGGAAGGAGTAAGGATGAGCTTTTGAAAAAAAAAAAAAAAAAACCCGGGTGGAGAGAGTGGCAGGATGTGGGTTTGGGAGGGCGGGGGAGGGAGGGCGTTATTGTCTGCGGGCGGGGGCGGGGGTAGTTCTGAAGTTCTGATAACACAGGATTCCGAGAGGTCACAAGATTGTTTGGAGGGGGGGCAGGCAGGGGTGGGGTTGGGGGCTCGTCGCCCTTTCAGGCTCCACCCTTTGCGAAGATTATAAATAGGCAGGATCCCAGCCAGACCGAGAGATGCTGTAATGGTGAGAGTTGAGAGCGTCCCTGAGGACCTGGAGAGGACTTGCTGCTGAGAAGGACGTTTTGAAGGTTTCTTTGGCTGAAAAAGGTGTCTGTGGAATCACACTCCTAGATCTTTCTTGAAGACTTGAAAAGAATTAGATCAGGGCCATGGGGACACAGAAGGTAAGAATGATATGATTACTGGTTATTTTTGCTTATTTGGGGTACACTCAGAAAGGCAAATCTCAGTGGTAACTGCCGTGCTGTTTTCTCCTAAGTCACCAAGCCATCTTAAGGCCTTTTCATTTCTCCTCTAGCCTGCGCTGCTACAGCTCCATCCGTTTTTCTTTGAATGTCATACAGTTCTGTTCACCTTCCTGTCACAGGAAAGTCACCCGGAGAAGTGTGTTTGCTTCTCAGGTTTATTTTATGTAACTATATGCTACTGAGAACAAGATGGTTGAGCGTTTAGAGGATCGCGCTGCTTGGTTGTATGGATTACAAGTGTGGGTCTCAGAGCCAGTGTGAAGAATTCTGGAAGCATTAGACCTTGAAAAGGTCTGTGTTTGGGGTCACGGGCCAGTGTCCCACCATCTGTTTGTCCCATAACCTGTGGGGTTCCCTGGATACTAAGGAGAAAGAATTCCAGTTGTCCTTTTGGGGTTAAAATTGTGAGTGCAGGACCTATGAATATATTATTGAGTGTTGTTTATGCAATATTTGCAGGGAGAAAAGCATTTTTACCAAGATAAATTTAACTAAAAATAAGGGGCCACGTGGTGGGTCATGCCTATAATCCCGGCATTGGGGAAACCAAGGCAGGAAGATTACGTGAGGTCGTGAGTTTGAGACCAGTTTTGGGCAGTAACAGTGAGATCCCATCTCTACAAAGCAGAAAGAAAATGAAGGAAAATAAGAGAGGGATGGAAAATTACAGGACTAAAGAAGAAAAGACTCTCAAAGATAGTGCATGATGAGAGGAGAGACGAGAGATTTTTACTAAAAGGAAGAAGATTTAACAGAGAGCATTGTACCGGCAGTGCCCTCCAGGGTACCCATGCTTAGTTGTGACTGAGATATCTGGGAGGCTGCAGACAAGGTCAGTTCGCCTAGTGAAGCTGCCAGCCCAATACCTACTCCATCTGACCTGAAAGGAAAGGAGTTTAAGATAGGAAAAGTTGAAGGGATCGAGTGGTTGGGTGGGGAAGGGCATAGGAGATGGCCTCAAGTATAAACATTGAGCTGCCTGCCCCAAGGTGGAAATCTAAAATAGTATCCACTTGCCCAGCTGAATTATTCCAGACAAGGTGAAGATGACTGCCCCCCACCCCACTAAGAAATGTCTCTTCTATGTTGGGATTGTAGTGAGCTGAGTGTTCTTTCTTCCCCCGCCCGGGGGTTAGGGATAGCGGAACAGTATTTAATAAACGGAAGACTCAAATGGGGCCAGGATGCAGTGGGTAGATCCAGCAGGTGACATGGTCCTGAGAGAGAAGAGACTCAAAGAGCAGCCCAGCAGTGAAGACACAAACTACCACCCCCACCACTACTTGGGCTTCCGTGGAGTCTGGGGTACAGATCAGACTACACTGTGTTTGTTTCCAGATGAACCAGTTCTTAGTCATCCTGCCCAAGCCTGTGCCTTCCTCTGCCCTCCCAGTTCTTGGTGGAATCCTATGCCTACCTTTACCTGGTGCAGGTTTTTTAATATTTGCAAACTAACCCAGTTTTCTCTGAACTTCTTCCTTCCCCGTTTCTCTTGCCACTTGCACCAAGTTAACGTCACATTCAAACCTCCAGATAAGTTTCGTATACTCTGTCCTTTGTCTTGCCCATTAATTACCTAGATCTCACTTGATTTTTGTCCTTTTCATACCACTCAGAGGTCACATTCTCCTAATAGAGCTCCATGGTTAATAAGAAACAGTCATCAATCACAAGCTGTGAGGACTATTCTCTCTTCCCTGTCCTCTCTCCCTCCAGGTCACCCCAGCTCTGATCGTTGCCATCACAGTTGCTACAATCGGCTCTTTCCAGTTTGGCTACAACACTGGGGTCATCAACGCTCCTGAGATGGTGAGTGCCAGGCCACAAGAATTAGAACCCAGAATAGGGACATTATTCCTTTATAAGTAGAGTTTCAACAATTCAGAATTTAGGGTCAGGTGCGGTGGCACCCACCTGGGGTCCCAGCTACTCCGGAGGCTGAGGCCTAAAGATCGCTTGAGCCCAGGAGTTAAACACCATCCTGGGCAACACAGTTAGTGAGGGTCCCTCCCTCCGCTAGGGGAATTTGAGACAAACTTTGTATCTATCCTGGCCAAGGCTGAAGATGGAGACAATATTGGTGGGAAATCTAGTGAGGTCATTTAATCAAAGGAGAACGCTCACTTACTCCCTGTACCCTGGGAGGGGCTGTTCTTCCTCCCACTCTCTCACCCCATAGTGACACACTTCCTATATCATCCCTTAGGGGTTTGTTACAAAGCAGCTGGGTCCGCTTATGAGTGGGCTGGGGTGAACATCAGTGCTGCCACCTACTGGGATTTTCAGGATAGATAAAAAAATTACTACTCCAGAGAGTTACCAGTTAACTCCAATATGTTATCTGCCTCTTCCACTCCCATATATTTATTCCCTTGATTCTCTAGGAAGGAAACGGCCCCTAATATTTGTGGTTTTTGTTCTCATCCAACTTCAACAGTCTGCCCTCCCACCAACCCTTTTATTCTGCAGATCATAAAGGAATTTGTCAATAACACTTTGAAGAGCAAGAAAAATGCCCCTCCTTCTGAGATGTTGCTGACGTCCCTCTGGTCCTTGTCCGTGGCCATATTCTCCGTGGGTGGTATGATCGGCTCCTTCTCCGTCGGACTCTTTGTCAATCGCTTTGGCAGGTATTGACTAGAAACTGGGCAAGGAAGTGGGCTCTACCAGCTGCACTGAGGACAAGCATAGAGACTTAGGGCAAGGAGGTGATGATGCCTTTGAACCTGAACACCTTGAATTCTAATCAAGGGAAACCTAGTCCAACGGGCCCCGAATACGACTGCCCTTGCTTGGAGCTCTGCTACCCTCCATAGCTCCCACCTAGCTGTGCAGGAGATGAGCTGTGTGAGTGACTGGCTTTTGCAGTCCAGCTAGGGCTAGTTCAGAATTATTCTCTAGCAAGCTCAACTATGGGGTTTCCAGAAACATACTTAATTCTCAAGCCCAAAGTTGTTTACTTTTATTTAAAAAATTGAGGTTTCATATACTTGTGTTTATTATTTTACACAGGATTGGTAGGAATTATTCTTATAATTCTTACTCTATGGCATATGTGGATAATGGCCAAAAACCTGAATCTTATTCTATACTAGACTGATGGACAGCCGGGCACGGTGGCTCACACCTATAATCCCAGCACTTTGGGAGGCTGAGGCGGGTGGATCACCTGAGGTCAGGAGTTCAAAACCAGCCTGACCAATATGGTGAGACCCCGTCTTAAAAGAAAAAAAAAAAAGACTGATGAAGGAACTGTTTTAATTTGCCAAGTAGGAGCTCAGTGGTTTATGCCTGTAATCCTAGCACTTTGGGAGGCTGAGGCAGGTGGATCACCTGAGATCAGGAGTTTGAGACCAGCCTGGCCAACATGGCACAACCCTGGATGTGTTGGTGTGGGCCTATGATCCCAGCTACTCAGGAGGCTGAGGCAAGAGAATCTCTTGAACCTGGGGAGGGCAGGAGGTGGTGGAGGTTGCAGTGAGCCGAGATATGGCCACTGCACTCTAGCCTGGGGGAGAGAGTGAAACTCCATCACAAAGAGAAAAATTGCCAATTAGATATTCTAGAAATGTAAATGGAATTGATATTTAAAAATGGATAAAGAGGGCTGGGCGCGGTGGCTCAAGCCTGTAATCCCAGCACTTTGGGAGGCCGAGGCGGGTGGATCACGAGGTCAAGAGATCGAGACCATCCTGGTCAACATGGTGAAACCCCGTCTCTAC
>NW_016107784.1:473507-476429 GCF_001604975.1 Cebus imitator | reverse complement strand
TGCAATGGCCCAATCATAGCTCACTGCAGCCTCGGCCTCCCACCTCCGCTCCCTGAGCACCTGGGACTACATACAGGCCAGCACCGTCATGCCGGGCTCCCACCTAGAAATGTTCTGATAATAGAAAGTGAAAAGGAAAAGTTAGGCCAAAAAAAAAAAAAAAAAAAAAAAAAAAAAAAAAAAAAAAATATATATATATATATATATATATGCACAAGAATCACTTGGGGAGTAAAAAAAAAAAAAAGACGATATGAGCCTGGAGAAGAGCAGAATAATGAGGACAAGGGAGGAGAGGACAAGGGAGCCTCTCACTTTGCTAAGCCCGCTTTGTCTTTTGCTAACCTTACAGGCGCAATTCAATGCTGATCGTCAACCTGCTGGCTGTCACCGGCGGCTGCCTTATGGGCCTGTGTAAAGTAGCTGAGTCGGTGGAAATGCTGATCCTGGGCCGCTTGGTTATCGGCCTCTTCTGCGGACTGTGCACAGGTTTTGTGCCCATGTACATTGGAGAGATCTCGCCCACTGCCCTGCGGGGTGCCTTTGGCACTCTCAACCAGCTGGGCATCGTTGTCGGAATTCTGGTGGCCCAGGTACTGTAGAAGTTCTCATACCTGATGAGTGTTCGTTTCATGGGTCATTAAAAAAGTTAACACAGTTAAAGCACTGAAGAATGTCTGGCACATGTTCGATTATATATGGAAGTTTTAGATATTGTTACTGTAGCTCATAGATGGTAGGAAGCAGGCTGAGGAAAGGAAAAGAAACACGATTTTTTCCCATGGTAAAAGAATGTATGGTTTTCTGAGCTTTTTGTTTTTTTAATGAACTTGTAGCCTACAAAGTATGGGATTTATGGCATTGTCTTGTGTGGTTTCTAGATCTTTGGTCTGGAATTCATCCTTGGGTCTGAAGCGCTGTGGCCAGTGCTACTGGGCTTTACCATCCTTCCTGCTATCCTACAAAGTGCAGCCCTTCCATTTTGCCCTGAAAGTCCCAGATTTTTGCTCATTAACAGAAAAGAAGAGGAGAATGCTAAGCAGAGTGAGTATCCTTTGCGCCTTACTATATGCATTATATGGTTCTGGTTTGTTTTAGGGATGAGGGTACTGGACCTATTTTCTGTTGTACCCTTTCCCTGACCCTCAGAATCCAAGTGAAGAGGGTCCTGATTACTCTTCAGTAAAATTTTCAGCCCCTAAAGAATGAGATGAGAAGGCAGGTTTAGGAATGGATGCTATCAGGCCAGGAGCGGTGGCTCACGCCTGTAATCCCAGCACTTTGGGAGGTCGAGCAGGCAGATCACCTGAAGTCGGGAGTTCGAGACCAGGCTGATCAACAGGAGAAACCCCATCTTTACCAAAAATACAAAATTAGTCAGGCATGATGTCGCATGCCTGTAATCCCAGGTACTAGGAAGACTGAGGCAGGAGAATCTCTTGAACCCGGGAGATAGGGGTTGCGGTTAGCTAAGATTCCACCATTGCACTCCAGCCTGGGCAACAAGAGTGAAACTCTGTCTCAAAAAAACAAAAACAAAAACAAAAAAAAACTGGGCTCGGTGGCGCGTGCCTGTAGTCCCAGCTACTCGGGAGGCTGAGGTGGGAGGATCGATTGAGCCCAGGAGTTCTGGGCTGTAGTGCAATATGCCGATTAGGTGTCCACACTAAGTTCGGCATCAATATGGTGACCTCCTGGGAGTGGGGGACCACTACGTTGCCTAAGGAGGGGTGAACTGGCCCAGGTCAGAAATGGATCAGGTCAAAACTCCCGTGCAGATCAGTAGTGGAATCACACCTGTGAATAGCCACTGCACTCCAGCCTGGGCAACATAGTGAGACCCCGTCTAAAAAGAAAAGGAATGGATGCTATTGATCACCTCATCTCCTGCGGCCCTTTCCTCGCTGCCTTACGGGAAGAATGCATTTGGGACATTATATTGTCTTTATCCTTTCCTCTTTATTCTTTTTACCAGTCCTCCAGCGGTTGTGGGGCACCCAGGATGTATCCCAAGACATCCAGGAGATGAAGGATGAGAGTGCAAGGATGTCACAGGAAAAGCAAGTGACCGTGCTGGAGCTCTTTAGAGTATCCAGCTACCGACAGCCCATCATCATTTCCATCGTGCTCCAGCTCTCCCAGCAGCTCTCTGGAATCAACGCTGTGAGTATGATACCTTAGGGTCAAAGGTGTCTTACAGTATTTCACTTAAAATGCTGGGCATGGTGGCGATGTGCATGTGGTCCCAGCTACTCAGGAGGCTGAGATAAGAGGACCTGAGCTCAGGAATTTGAGCCTGCAGTGAGCTATAATTATGCCACTGCACTCCAGCCTGGGAGACAGAGTGAGACTCTGTCTCTGAAATTTAATAAAAGGGGGAAAAAAAGAGCCTGGAAGGACACTGGCAACTTCAAACTAAACTGACTTTACCAGTCTATTTGTTTTTATAATTAGAATCGGGAGCGTGATAGTTTAAAGAGGGTGGCAGAACGGAAGCTAGCATTTGGCAGGTAGCCCTTGTATTCCATGCAAATATCAGCTTCCTGCATTTGAGTGTGGATTGTGGGAAGAGAGTGATCCTTTGCCTAGTCAATTGTGGATACAATATGAATATGAAGACCACCCTTGTCCCACCTTTTTAAATACTGATTCATGCCCTGAGAGTTCTCCTTTACTCTTTGATCAATGGGATTAAATCATGTTGTAACAAAGCATTTTGCAAAACACATTTGATGTTCAGAATAAGTTAATTCTTGGTCTTTTATCCTACCTAACACACCAAGATATTTGTATTCGAAGTAGCAGTGCTTCTTCTTGTGAGGGGTTAGAGGCTGTTTATCAGAATGTACGAGGAGCCAACGCCTGTAGTCCCAGCTACTACTGGGGAGGCTGAGGTAGGAATCTCTTTTTTTTTTTTTTTTT
>NW_016107784.1:463961-472552 GCF_001604975.1 Cebus imitator | reverse complement strand
CAGCAGAGCTGGGACTAGGCAGGTGAGGTAGCTACGTGCAAATGTAGCCCTAAGAATGAGCACCTCTTTAAAGAATGTACCTTGTATTGGTCTGTGCCTATTTAAAAAAGAAAAAAAGAATGCACCTGAGGCAACTCCCAGCTGTCTCACCACAGTCCTGGCCCACAAAACAGAATCAGGAAAGGATCACCTGTGAGGAATTACAGATGATCAATGAGTACTCCGATAAAACATCACCTGTGAGGAATTACAGATGATCCATCAGCGCTCTGATAAAAGATAACCTGTGAGGAATTACAGATGATCCATCAGCGCTCTGATAAAAGATCACCTGTGAGGAATTACAGATGATCCATTAACACTCTGATGGACAGATTCCTGCTGCTTCAGAGTAGGGTATATACATTTTTTAGGGGGATGGGGGTGAAGTCTTGCTCTGTCACCCAGGCTGGAGTGCTGTGGCGCAATCTCAGCTCACCGCAACCTGCATCTCCTGAGTTCATGTAATTCTCCTGCCTCAGCCTCCCGAGTAGCTGGGAAGCTGGGATTACAGGCACCCAACACCAAGCCTGGCTAATTTTTTTTGTATTTTTAGTAGAGACGGGTTTTCACCATGTTGGCCCGGCTGGTCTCAAACTCTTGACCTTGTGCGATCCAACCACCTCAGCCTCCCAAAGTGCTGGCCTTACAGGTGTGACTCACCACGCCCAGCATGTACCTTAATTATTGTTGGACTGAGGTGGTCCCCATTTTAGCCAGTGAGCAGATTTTGCTCCAGATACAATCTCACTCAAAGATGACTGCACCAGAATTATGGGAGATGGGATTCCTAAGTCTGCTGAATTCAAGAATCTCTGTGTAAGAGGCCTGAACATTGTCTGTAAAAAAATAAATCTGATGCATAGCAGGCTTAGAAATCACTTTGCCAACCTACTTTTGCACAAATGATGTTTTCTAATTTCCCTTACTAGCAAATGGGTAAGAGGTTGCATTGTGTCATATTTACGTAGCAGAGTAAACTCTTTTTAGGTGAAATGATGGAGGGTTAGCTTATCTAGCTTGATGGCACTAGATAGCAAAGTCATTTTACTCTTAACAAGATTTTTGGGTTTTTTTTTTCAGACAGAGCCTTGCTCTGTCGCCCAGACTGGAGTACGTTGGCACTATCGCGGCCCGCTGCAACCTCCACCTCCAGGGTTCAAGCGATTCTCCTGCCTCAGCCTCCTGAGTAGCTGCAGGCCTGTACCACCACACCCAGCTAATTTTTTTGTATTTTTAGTAGACACGGGGTTTCACTATGTTTGCCAGGCTGGTCTCGAATGTCTGACTTCATGATCTGCCCGCCTGGGCCTACCAAAGTGTTGGGATTACAGGCGTGAGCCACTGTGCCCGGCCTAAAAGAAGTTTTATTGAGATGTGTACATGTATATTAGGTTTTGAATGTATAGACATTGTGATAAGGAAGACAATTGGCATAACTATTTATTGCTTGTTTAAGCTGCTCAAGTAATTACTTTTGCACCAACATAATATGTTTTTTTTGGTTTTTTGTTGTTGCTGTTTTATTTTTTATTTTTACCCACAAGCTTGACATCATCACATAATATGTTGGGTTTTTTTTTTTTTTTTTTTTTTAAGGAGAGGATAGTTTAATAGGCAAGAAAGAAGTCTTAATTAGCTCTAGAGGAGCAATTTTCAGTGATGACTCTACAAATGTCAGTTTCAAAAACAATTATTACGGGCCAGGCGCAGTGGCTCAAACCTGTAATCCCAGCACTTTGGGAGGCTGAGGCGGGTGGATCACGAGGTCAGAGATCGAGACCATCCTGGTCAACATGGTGAAACCCCGTCTCTACTAAAAATACAAAAAATTAGCTGGGCATGGTGGCGCGTGCCTGTAATCCCAGCTACTCAGGAGGCTGAGGCAGGAGAATTGCCTGAACCCAGGAGGCGTGACCCAGGAGGCGGAGGTTGCGGTGAGCCGAGATCGCGCCATTGCACTCCAGCCTGGGTAACAAGCGAAACTCCGTCTCAAAAAAAAAAAAAAAACAATTATTTTGGAAAATATAAATATAATATGTCCTACATAGTAGGGATTTAAAGATTTGTTTCTTGAAAAAGTAAATCCCAATGTAGAGGTCCATATTCATCAAAAAGACTAATAAATATTGCTATGGAGGCAAATACTCTGGGCGAAATAAACTCAAGTGAACCTGGGTAACCCAGATAATGCTCCCTTGTTAACTGGAGGTCCGAGTCCAAGATTTGTTTTTATTATTTTAATTTTAATTTTAATTTTGTTTTATTTTGAGATGGAGTTTCACTCTTGTTGCCCAGGCTGGAGTGCAATGGCACGATCTCGTGCCTCACCCTCCCGAGTAGCTGGGATAACAGGAGCCCACAATGACACCTGGCTAATTGTGTATGTTTAGTAGAGATGCGGTTTCCTCCATGTTGGTCAGGCTGGTCTCAAGCTCCTGACCTCAGGTGATCCGCCCACCTAGGCTTCCCAAAGTGCTGGAATTATAGGCATGGGCCACCACGCCCGGCCAAATATTTTAATATCTCTTAACTATGTAAGTTGCAGCAACCTTACATTTTAGCGAAGTGCCTAGCAAATAACAAACAGTAGTTTATTTAACATATAAAGTAGCTGGTATTATTTCATAAAACACTTCAAAAGGGCCTAGGCCTGGGAAATACAGCCCAACCTCTGCTTATTCAATGAGCAGGATAGGTTATTCAATTAGTTCACTATCAAATTGAAACATGAATGTGCCTATCAATGTTTTGAAGGTTTGGGGAAGAGGCAATTAAAACAGCATTTAGCTGGGCTTGATGGCCCATGCCTATAATCCCAGCAACTTGAGAGGCGGAGAGGCAGGAGGATCACTTAAGACCAAGATTTTTAGACCAGCCTGGGCAATACAGTGAGTTGCTGTCTCAACTTATAACCATGGCTGGGCTCGGTGGCTCATGCCTGTAATCCTATAATCCCAGCACTTGGGGAGGCTGAGGTGGGTGGATTAAGAAGTCAGGAGTTTAAGACCAGCCTGGCCAAGATGTCTCTCTACTAAAAATACAAAAATTAACTGGATGCAGCGGCAGGCACCTGTAATCCTAGCTACTCGGGAGGCTGAGGCAGGAGAATCGCTTGAACCCAGGGTGGGCTTTGCAGTGAGCAGAGATTGTGCCATTGTACTCCGGCCTGGGCAACAGAGTGAGACTTCGGTATAAACAAAAAAAAGAAAGAAACCACTTTGTAGGAATTACACCTTCAAATAAATTAGTGAAGTGGACATAAGCAAGAGTAAATGGAACAGTGAAAATAAGCATAGTTAGAAGAAACAATGGAAATGAATAGCTAAAACTGAGACCGTTTAAAAGGAAAAAGGAGGGCCGGGTGTGGTAGCTCAGGCCTGTAATCCCAGCACTTTTGGAGGCTGAGGCAAGCGGATTACTTGAGGTCAGGAGTTCGAGACCAGCCTAGCCAACATGGGGAAAGCCCAGCTCTACTTAAATGACAAAAATAAGCTGAGCGTGGTTGTGGGCTGTTGTAGTCCCAGCTACTCAGGAGGCTGAAGCAGGAGAATCACTTGACCTGGGAGGTGGAGGTTGCAGTGAGCCGAGATAGTGCCACTGCACGCCAGCCTGGGTGACAGATCGAGACTCCATCTGAAAAAAAAAAAAAGAGAAAGGAGATAACATACAGAAGATAATTCATTTGCTGAAGTGGTACTAGGATTGATTGAACAAAAACCCTAACAAAAGGACTTCCTGCCTCCAGGGACTTTTAAAGTTTATTTTTGAGGGTTCTGTTTAACTGGTATACAGAATTGTATTAAAGTTGCATGTTTTGTTTTCTACTAGGTGTTCTATTACTCAACAGGAATCTTCAAGGATGCAGGTGTTCAAGAACCCATCTATGCCACCATCGGTGCGGGCGTGGTTAATACTATCTTCACTGTAGTTTCCGTAAGTTGGATGGTTTGATAATTTTGGGGGGAGAAAAGAATCCTTGCTATAGATGTTCAAAGATGGATTGCATGGTTCTACCATCATTTAGTTAGACCTTTTCGTTGTTTAATTTTCTTTTGGAAAAAAGAGATCTATTCAATGCTGGGTATAGTCTTCACTCTTCAAGCAAATATGGGTTGGATGGGAAAGGAGGAAATATACAAGGAACTATATAGTATGCTTTCAACTTGAAATTGGAGGAGAGGTGTTTGAAAAAACTCTCAAACTGTGTTTTTCCTCTGTTTTTACACTAAAACAACAATAATAACAGAAGATTTCCGTGATCCCCCAAAATATGTGAGGATTTTTCCCCATCAAGTAAGCAATCAGTTCTGTAGTGGACACCATCTAGGTGTCTTTTGATTTAATTCTGACACTGTCTCCCTGGAGACAGCATCACATCTCACAGGTTGATGGCCCAGTTCCCAGGACGGCCCCACTCTAATGCCAATCACAGGCTCCAGGCTGTCTGACCTGTGCTTCTGACCCACGAGCTAGAGATCAGGATTCCCACAACGCCCTCTTTGGGTTTGACTAATTTGCTGCAGTGGATCACAGAACTCAGGGAAATTGTTTCCTAGTTTGTTTTAAAGGATACTTTAAAGGACAGAAATAAACAACCAGATGAAGACATTCATAGGGGGAGGTCTGGAGGGGTCCTGAGCATGGGAGTTTCTGTCTCGTGGAGTGGGTGTACTCGTAGCACGTAGATGAGTTGGTGACCTTCCTGTCAGCTTCCAGGGCTTCAGATATCTGGAAGCTCCCCACACCCTGCCTTTTGGGCCTTTTATGCAGACTTCATTGGTTCTCCATGATTGAAGCATGGACAAAGGTTCTGAAATGTGATTGGACAAAAAGGGTATGATCTGAACCCAGCAAGGCCTGTCTGTTTAGATTATTTGTTGGCCTCTGTGTAGCATTTCTTCCTCTAGGGTGTGGGGCAAGAGCCTCTCTGAAATGAGGGTTTTATGACCCACAGTCAGCTTAGAGTCCCACTAAGTGGGAGAGCAGGAGAAAGTCAGAGAAGAATTCTATTTTCTGAGGCCTGCTCCTGAGGCCTAATGCATCCCAACATTATAACAAAAGACAGTGGCAAGGGCTGTGGGGATTTTGAGGCAGGACCTGTGGATGGAAAGCAATATGTGTCTATATAAAATGGAAAATCACAGGAGGTGTATGTGTTAGTAAGTGTTAGTAAGTGTTCTGTGTTAGTAAGGCAGATTTCAAGTAGCTCAGACATTCTTCATGGAAAGGAAGACTGAAGTTTCATGTCATATTCTTTCTCTTCTAGCTATTTCTGGTGGAAAGGGCAGGAAGAAGGACTCTGCATATGATAGGCCTTGGAGGGATGGCTTTTTGTTCCCTGCTCATGACTGTTTCTTTGCTACTAAAGGTGAGTGCCTTTTGAGTGAAGAAAAGCAAGGGAGGGGGAGGAGACGTTACAGTTGACTTCCATGACACAGCACGTGGGTTGTTAAGGTTGAAGCTTGTCAATAAAGTCAGGAGAGAAGTCAGATACCCAGAGTTTTTAAGAAAGATGTGTTAACAAAAAGAAAAAAGGTGGGTTATTGGAGAATTGGTGGTAAACTGTTACAAACCTTACATTTATAGAACATTATTGTGGCCTATAAAATAAATTATCTTATTTAAATTCTTAAAATAATATCCAGGTAATCACACTTTATAGATGATCAGGTGGTCTCAGTACAAGGTGACATATATGAGATCACAGAGACAGGATTCAAACATCCAAGCCTGGCTGGGTGCAGTGGTTAATGAATGCCTGTGATGGCAGCACCTTCGGAAGCCAAAGGGAGAGGACTGCTTGAGCCCAGAAGCTGACAACCAGCCTGGGCAACATGGCAAGAAACTGTCTCTAGAAAAAAAAAAAACAACCAAAGTTTTTTTTTTTGAGACGGGGTTTCCCTCTGTCACCCGGGCTGGAGTGCAATCACTCACTGCCACCTCTGCCTCCCGGGCTTAAGCGTTTCTGCTGCCTCAGCCTCCTCCTGGGTAGCTGGAATTACAGGCACGTGCCACCATGCCCAGCTAATTTTTTGTACTTTTTCAGCACAAAAACCTGAATAATTATTTTTTTTTCTTTTTCTTTTTGTAGTTTTTAGTAGAGACAGCGTTTCACCATGTTGGCCAGGCTGGTTTCCAACTCCTGACCTCAAATAATTCACCTGCCTTGGCCTCCCAAAGTGCTGGGATTACAGGCATGAGCCACAGTGCCCAGCCAAAAGAAAAAAATTTTTTTTTTTTATATGAAGAGCAAAAAAAATTTTTTTTTTTGCTCTTGTTGCCCAGGCTGGAGTCCAATGGTGCGATCTTGGCTGACTGCAAGCTCCGCCTCCCGGGTTCAAGGCATTCTCCTGCTTCACCCTCCTGAGTAGCTGGGATTATAGGCATGCGCCACCACATCTAGCTAATTTTGTATTTTTAGTAGAGACCGGGTTTTCCCACTTTAGTCAGGCTGGTTTTGAACTCCTGACCTCAGGTGATCGGCCCACCTCGGCCTCCCAAAGTTCTGGGATTACAAGCATGAGCCACCACACCTGGCAAAATAACATTTTTTTTTTTTTTTTTTTCTTTTTTTTTGGGACGAAGTTCCGCTCGTTACCCAGGCTGGAGTGCAATGGCGCAATCTCGGCTCACCGCAACCTCTGCCTCCAGGGTTCAGGCAATTCTCCTGCCTCAGCCTCCTGAGTGAGTGGGATTACAGGCATGCGCCACCATGCCCAGCTAATGTTTTGTATTTTTTTTAGTAGAGACGGGGTTTCACCGTGTTGACCAGAATGGTCTCGATCTCTTGACCTCGTGATCCACCCGCCTCGGCCTCCCAAAGTGTTGGGATTACAGGCTTGAGCCACCGCGCCCGGCCTAAAATAACATTTTTTTTTAATTAGCCAGGTGTGATGGCACATGCCTCAAGTCCCAGCTATTTGAGAGGCTGAGGTGGGAGAATCGCTTGAGATTGATGATGCAGTGAGCCGTTATAGTGCCACTGCAGTCCAACCTGGGCAACAGAGTAAGAGGCTGTCTCAAAAAATAAAAATAAGCCAGGCACGGTAGCTCATGCCTGTAATCCCAGCTTTTTGGGAGGCTGAGGCAGGCGGATCATGAGGTCAGGAGATCGAGACCATCCTGGCTCACACAGTGAAACCCTGTCTCTACTAAAAATACAAAAAATTACTCAGGCACGGTGGCACATGCCTGTAATCCCAGCTACTCCAGAGGCTGAGGCAGGAGAATTGCTTGAGCCCGGGAGTCAGAGTTTGCACTGAGCCAACATCGCATCACTGTACTCCAGCCTGGGTGACAGAATGAGGAGCGAGACTCTATCTCAAAAAATAAAAATAAACCCAAGCCTTTTGACTTGACAGCCACTTTCTATACTATAGGCCAGGACCGTAGGAGGTTGCCGTTAGTTGCGTCTGGGAACCTAGACCCTAGGTCATGCTGTCTTTACATTTAATTTTCTCTGTTCCTTCCTCTTACAGGATGCCCATAATGGCATGAGCTTTGTCTGTATTGGGGCTATCTTGGTCTTTGTGGCCTTCTTTGAAATTGGACCAGGCCCCATTCCCTGGTTTATTGTGGCTGAACTCTTCAGCCAGGGCCCCCGCCCAGCTGCGATGGCAGTGGCCGGCTGCTCCAACTGGACCTCCAACTTCCTAGTCGGATTGCTCTTCCCCTCTGCTGCTGTAAGTAAACTCACCTTATCTTAAAACCAGCCTTCCTAAGCTGACAGGTTGAAGATACATCTTAATACTGTAGTCTCACTGGGTTTGGTGGCTCATGCCTGTAATCCTAGCACTTTGGGAGGTGGAGGCAGATAGATCACCTGAGGTCAGGAGTTTGAGACCAGACTGGCCAATATGGCAAAACCCGCCTCTACTAAAAATATAAAACTTAGCTGGGCACACACCTGTAATCCCAGCTACTTGGGAGACTGAGGAAAGAGAATAGCTTGAACCCAGGAGGCAGAGGTTGCAATGAGTGGAGATCGTTCCACTGCACTCCAGCCTGGGTGACAGGAGCAAGACTCCATCTCAATAAATAAGTAAGGCCGGGTGCGGTGGCTCACGCCTGTAATCTCAGCACTGTGGGAGGCCTAGGTGAGTGGATCATGAGGTCAGGAGTTCAAGACCAGTCTGACCAATGTGGTGAAACGCCATGTCTACTAAAAATACAAAAAAGCTGGGGGCCGGGCGAAGTGGCTTATGCCTGTAATCCTAGCACTTTGGGAGGCCGAGGCAGGCAGATCACCTGAGGTTGGGAGTTCAAGACCAGCCTGACCAACATGGAGAAATCTTGTCTTTAAAAAAATAATTAATTTTTAAAAAGAAGAAGAGGCCGGGCGCGGTGGCTCAAGCCTGTAATCCCAGCACTTTGGGAGGCCGAGGCGGGTGGATCACGAGGTCAAGAGATCGAGACCATCCTGGTCAACAGGGTGAAACCCCGTCTCTACAAAAAATACAAAAAATTAGCTGGGCATGGTGGCGCATGCCTGTAATCCCAGCTACTCAGGAGGCTGAGGCAGGAGAATTGCCTGAACCCAGGAGGCAGAG
>NW_016107784.1:455667-462596 GCF_001604975.1 Cebus imitator | reverse complement strand
GTCAACCTTCCTTCTTTCTGCCCTTTCACTAGTACTATTTAGGACCCTACGTTTTTATTGTCTTCACCGGCTTCCTCGTTACCTTCCTGATCTTTACCTTCTTCAAAGTCCCTGAGACCCGTGGCAGGACTTTTGAGGATATCACGCGGGCCTTTGAAGGGCAGGCACATGGTGCAGATCGATCCGGGAAGGAAGGCGTCGTGGAGATGAACAGCATCGAGCCTGCTAAGGAGACCACCACCAGTGTCTAAGTCACGGCTCCTTCCACCTCCCTCCCGGCATGGGAACGCCACCTCTCCCTGAACGTCAGAGAGACCTCATCAGGATGAACCCAGCTTCTGAATGCTGCTATGTGATTCCTTTCTTATCCCATGCACTCCATGAGCACCCCAAGGCTGGGGTTTGTTGGATTTTTAATGGCTTTGAAAATATTTTGTTTCCTGGACATTCTCTTCTGCTTAGGAGAGACCAAGTGAACCTACCTTCATTTCAGGAGGGATTGGCCGCTTGGCATGTGACAACTTTGCCAGCTTTTCCTCCCTTGGGTTCTAATATTGCCCCACTAGGGCATATAGGAGAGGAAAAGTAAGGTGCAGTTCCCCCAGACTCAGACTCATCAGGAAGCAGATGAGTGTGGAAGGCAGAGGGGCTTTATGTAAGAGCACCTTCTTCACTTCCACACAGCTCTACATGGCAGGTCAGCTTGAGTTTTATTTATTTTATGCTCTGGTTTAATTACATATTTTTTTTTTTTTAACTTTAAGTTGCAGGATACCTGTGCAGAATGTCCAGGTTTGTTACATAGGTATACATGTGCCATGCTGGAAATATTTATTTTTTTAAGTGTAATTTTGCCAAATAATAAAAACAGAAGGAAATTGTGGTTAGAGGGAGGAGTTTAAAGAGAGGTTATAGAGTAGAAGATTTGATACTGGCGAAGTTAAGGTGCAGTAAGCAGTTCGGGAGAAATGCAGTTCATTATTGGTGCCTGAGGTCTGCACGTTACCTCTTAACAATTTCTGCCCCTCAGATGGAAACTCTTGAGTTTAATTTCTCATAAAGGTCGTATGCCTATGTATTAAAGCTACTGATTTCCTTGGAGCTTTTTTCTTTAATAGTTTACATGTAGTAGTACTTGAAATCTAGGATTATTAACTAATATGGGCATTGTAGTTAAAGGCGGTTGATGGGTTCTAATTTTGGATGGCATCCAGGGAAGGGAAAGTTATTTCCGGAAAACCTGTTCCCCTCGCTGGACCAAACAACTCCTTGTAGTGGACTCATCACATTTGAAGTAATCCCACCACCTATCCGGTGGGGGAGCCATCCAAGTGAGAAGCCTCCAATAAGTGGTTCTTGGTAGACATTCATGATTTCTCCACTTTGTTCTTTAGGATATTTTAGGTGTTGATTTTTGTTTTATTTTAACTCATGCCTTTAAAGGAATTCCCCAAAGAACGTTTATAGCTAACTTGGAATGTGTAACCTCAGCTCTGGGAGAGGATTTTTTCTGAACGACTATTATCTGAAGTGTGTTGTTGCTTTAGGGTCTCACGGCCTGCTTGTGTGTGTCTGTCACCACGTCACTGTGGTCCTGTGCCGAGTGCCCTCAGGGGACTTGAATCTTTCCAGCAGACCGCGTTTGAGGTAGTAAGTCACTGTGCAGTGTAGCCCACACTGAGGATGAATGTACGTGCACTGTCACTTTGCTCTGGGTGGGAGTAGGTTATTTTATTGACTTGTTTTCTCTGTGTTTGTTCCTACAGCCCTTTTCATACGTTGCTCCATCTCCCTTTCCCTTCTTGGTGCTTACACATCTCAGACCCTTTGGCCAAGCCCTTGCCAATGACAGTATTTTTAGGTTCTCAGTTCTCACTGTTCCCTCCGGTCGTGGAGCCTTTGAATACAATGCACGTAGCTATGGAGTGGGGTTTAGCTGGAAAAGGTGACCTTCCAACTTCACGTCAACTTCTGGCTCCTCAAGCAGTAGGCTGGTGGTAAGGCAGGGAAGTGTTTTCCCATTTCTCACTGAGCAGATTGTGAATATTTCCATATGGATTTTCTATGGTGAATGTTACTCGGGTTCTTGGTTTTAAAATAAAAATTCTGAATGTACACAACATCACGGACTTATTATTTACTATTTGTCCTGCCTGTAACAACAAAATCCACTTTAAATCCTGAGCTGGCTATTTAGTACCTTTTGGGACCTTGAGACTTGTATGGATCTCGGCTCACCGCAACCTCCGCCTCCTGGGTTCAGGCAATTCTCCTGCCTCAACCTCCTGAGTAGCTGGGATTACAGGCACGCGCCACCATGCCCAGCTAATTTTTGTATTTTTAGTAGAGACGGGGTTTCACCATGTTGACCAGGATGATTTCGATCTCTTGACCTCGTGATCCACCTGCCTTGGCCTCCCAAAGTGCTGGGATTACAGGCGTGAGCCACTACGCTCTTTTTTTTTTTTGAGACTGAGTCTTGCTCTGTCACTCAGGCTAGAGTGCAGTCGTGGGATCTTGGCTCACTGCAGCCTCTGCCCCCTCCGGGTTCCAGCAATTCTGCCTCAGCCTCCTGGATAGCTGGGATTACAGGCGCATGCCACCATGCCCAGCCAATTTTTGTATTTTTAGTAGAGATGGGGTTTCACCATGTTGGCCAGGATGATTTCGATCTCTTGACCTCGTGATCCACCTGCCTTGGCCTCCCAAAGTGCTGGGATTACAGGCGTGAGCCACTACGCTCTTTTTTTTTTTGAGACTGAGTCTTGCTCTGTCACTCAGGCTAGAGTGCAGTCGTGGGATCTTGGCTCACTGCAGCCTCTGCCCCCTCCGGGTTCCAGCAATTCTGCCTCAGCCTCCTGGATAGCTGGGATTACAGGCTCATGCCACTGTGCCCGACTAATTTTTGTATTTTTAGTACAGACAGGGTTTCACCATGTTGGCCAGGCTGGTCTCAAACTCCTGACCTCAGATGATCCATCTGCTTCAGCCTCCCAAAGTGCTGAGATTACAGGTGTGAGCCACCGTGCCCGGCCGCATTGCTTTTCATACTTGATAAATTATTTTGCTTTATTTCCCCAGTAAGAACTAGTTGGTTTTTTTTGTTTTTCTCTTGTGTTCTTTTCTACTTTGTGCTCCAGTTTTTTGTTTGTTTTGAGATGAAATTTCACTCTTGTTGCCCAGGCTGGAGTGGAATGGTGTGATCTCCGCTCACTGCAACCTCAGCCTCCCAGGTTCAAGTGATTCTCCTGACTCAGCCTCCCAACTAGCTGGGACTACAGGCATGCAACACCACGCCCAGCTAATTTTTGTAATTTTAGTAGAAACAGGGTTTCACCCTGTTGCCCAGGCTGATCTCAAACAGGCAGAGGTTACAGTGAATGGAGATCACACCATTGCGCTCCAGCCTGGGTAACAGAGTGAAACTCTGTCTCAAAAAAAAAAAGCGGGGAAGGGAATGAAGTACTGACCCGTAGATGAACCTTGAAAATGTTAATGTTAAGTGTATAAAGCTACTCACAAAAGATCACATTGTATTATCATTTTTAAATAAAATGTCCAGAATAGGTAAACCTAGAGACGCAGAAGGTACATTCGTGGTTGTTTAAGGCTGGGGGAATGGAGAGAGGGTCCAGTTTTTTTTGTTTTGTTTTGAGATGGAGTCTAGTTCTGACACCGAGGCTGGAATGTAGTGGCACAATCTCAGCTAACAGCAACCTCCAACTCCCAGGTTCAAGCGATTCCCCTGCCTCAGCCTCTGTAGTAGCTAAGACCACAGGCACATGCCACCATACCAGCCAATTTTTGTGTTTGTAGTAGAGACAAAGTTTCACTGTGTTTGCTAGGCTGGTCTCGAACTCCTGACCTCAAGTGATCCACCTGCCTTGGCCTCCAAAGTGCTTGGATTACAGGCATGAGCCACCACGCCCGGCCTTGGGGTGTTTAATTAAGGAGTGTTGACTCGCAGGATCACAGGGTAAGGTCCCACAACAGGCCGTCTGCAAGCTGAGGAGCAAAGAAGCCAGTCTGAGTCCCAAAGCTAAAGAACTTGGATTCCGCTTTCCAGCTCGGACCCGGCAGAACGGCTCCCCAAAGAAGGGCGGCGAGAACAAAAATCGGTTCTGCCATCAACGAAGTGGTGACCCGAGAATACACCATCAACATTCACAGGGGCATCCATGGAGCGGGCCTCAAGAAGCGTGCCCCTCAGGCCCCTCGGGCACTCAAAAGAGATTCGGAAATTTGCCATGAAGGAGATGGGAACTGCGGATGTGCGCACTGATAGCAGGCCCAACAAAGCTGTCTGGGCCAAAGGAACAAGGAACGCCCCATGCCGAATCCGTGTGCGGTTGTCCAGAAAACATAATGAAGATTCGCCAAATAAACTCTATACTCTGTACTTTGGTTACCTGTATACCAGTTACCACTTTCAAAAATCTACGGACAGTCAATGTGGATGAGAATTAATCTCTAATTAGTCAAATACATCAAATAAAATTATAAATTGCCTTTAAAAAAAAAAAAAAGAACTTGGATTCCAATGTTCCAGGGCTGGAAGCATCCAGCATGGGAGAAAGTCTAGTCTTCACATTCTTCTGTCTGCTTTTTTTTAATTTATTTTTGTTTATTTTTATTTTTATTTATTTTTATTATTATTTTTTTTTTGAGATGGAGTTTCACTCTTGTTACCCAGGCTGGAGTGCAATGGCGCGATCTCGGCTCACCGCAACCTCCGTCTCCTGGGTTCAGGCAATTCTCCTGCCTCAGCCTCCTGAGTGGCTGGGATTACAGGCGTGCGCCACCATGCCCAGCTGATTTTTTGTATTTTTAGTAGAGACGGGGTTTCACCCTGTTGACCAGGATGGTCTCGATCTCTTGACCTCGTGATCCACCCGCCTCGGCCTCCCAAAGTGCTGGAATTACAGGCTTGAGCCACCGTGCCCAGCCCTAGTCAAATTTGTAAGATAAAAAAATTGGAAGATCTGGCCGGGCGCAGTGGCTCGCCTGTAATCCCAGTACTTTGGGAGGCTGAGGTGGGCGGATCACCTAAGGTCAGGAGTTCGAGACCAGCCTGGCCAACATGGAGAAACCCCATCTCTATATTTAAAAAAAAAAAAAAGGTTGGAAGATCTGTTTCACAACAGTGTGAATATTTAACACTACTGAACTGTACCCGTTAAAATGGTAGGCTGGGTGCGGTGGCTCATACCTGTAACCCCAGCACTTTGGGAGGCTGAGGCGGGCAGATCACTTGAGGTCCAGAGTTTGATACCAGCTGGCTGACATGGTGAAGACCCCATTTCTACTAAAAATACAAAATTAGCTGGTGTGATGGCGGGTGCCTGTAATCCCAGCTACTCGGGATACTGAGGCAGGAGAATCACTTGAACGCAGGAGCTGGAGGTTGCTGTGAGTTGGGTTTGTGCCACTGCACTCCAGCCTGGGTGACAGGGCAAGACTCTGTCTCAAAAAAATAAAAATAAAAAATTTTATGGAATCAAATGTATCTATTTTTTGTTTAACTTTTTGTTTTTGTTTTTGAGACAGAGTCTTGCTCTGTTGCCAGGCACCAGGCTGGAGTGCAGTGGGCCTAATCTCTGTTCACTGCAACCTCCCCTCCTGGATTCAAGCGATTCTCCTGCCTCAGCCTCCTGAGAAGCTGGGATTACAGGCATGCACCACAACGCCCAGCTAATTTTTGTATATTTAGTAGAGATGGGGTTTCACCATAGTGCCAAGCTGGTCTTGAACTCCTGACCTCAGGCAATCCTCCCACTTTGTCCTCCCAAAGTGCTGGGATTACAGGCATGAGCCACTGTGCCCAGCCCACTTTAACTTTAGGTTCAGTCATATGAGTTGAATTGACCAACAGAATAAGGAATATCAGTTGTGAGCCTAGCTCTTAAGAATACTTGCCTCTTTTTACTTGCCTTCTAGCATATCTGCTTTTGCTAGGTAAGAGCTTCCTCTGGGTAACTGCTGCAATGTTGGCCTGGCCTCCAAAGTAAACAGGCAGAGATAACTTAGTACAAACCTCAGGGAGAAGCCTAGCTCAGCTAGATCTGTAACTTGAACCAGAGCCAAACCAGCCTAGACCTAGTGACCCCCAGCCCATTCACAGGTATGTCCAATCAATATGGGCAGAAGGATAGATGTATATGCCTTCTGATTTACAATACTAGGTAGGGAAGCATTCCCCAGTCAGACGTGGTATCAGTCCCCATAATACATTCAGGTAAAGGAGACACAATTGTTTCACATAAAATCTTTTCACACAGACCAATTTCCATCCAGATGTTCACCTTAATCTTACCAGTCATTTGCACTTTTTTTTAAAGACGGGGTTTCACCATGTTGGTCAGGCTGGTCTTGAACTCCCGACCTCAGGTGATCTGCCCGCCTTGGCCTCCAAAGTGCTTGGATTACAGGCGTGAGCCACCACACCTGGCCAGTCTTTTGCACTCATATCCTCCCAACTTTACTGTAGCCCCCTTAGACCTTCACCAACAGATCTTTGAACAGCAGTCCATGGGGCTCCTGTGTCAAGGAGTCCCAGAAATATCACTTTTCTACCTCTTACTATTTCCTCACTCATGTGCATATGACTTTGAGTCCCCTACTGGAGGTCAGGCCAAGATACCCAGACTCTCTCAACGGTTCTTTTGATTAAGTTCCAGAACCATCATTCCAGGTGACTGGAGGTAAGGTTTCTTTCTGTTTTTTTGTTTGTTTGTTTGTTTGTTTGTTTGTTTTTTTGAGACAGAGTCTCACTCTCTTGCCCAGGCTGGAGTGCTATGGCATGGTCTCAGCTCACTGCAACCTCCACCTCCTGGCCTTAAGCAATTCTCCTGCCTCAACCTCCTGAGTAGCTGGGATTACAGGAGCCTGCTATCATGCCCACCTACTTTTTTGTACTTTTTTTTTTTTTT
>NW_016107784.1:453025-454673 GCF_001604975.1 Cebus imitator | reverse complement strand
TTTCTAATTTTAAAGATGGGGTTTCACCATATTGGTCAGGCTGGTCTCGAACTCCTGACCTCAGATGATCCACCACCTCAGGCTCCCAAAGTGCTGGGATTACAGGCGTGATCCATCACGCCCAGCTTTTGTTTTTCTTTTGAGACAGAGTCTCACTTTGTTGCCCAGGCTGGAGTGCAATGGGGCAATCTTGGCTCACTGCAACCTCTACCTCCTAGGTTCAAGCAATTCACCTCCCTCAGCCCCCGCAGATAGCTGAGATTATAGGTGCCCACCACCACACCTGGCTAATTTTTGTATTTCCAGTAGAGACAGGTTTCGCCATTTGGTCAGGCTGGTCTCAAACTCTCGACCTCAGATAATCTGCCCACTTCGGCCTCCCGAAGTGCTAGAATTACACCACTTGAGCCATTGCACCCCACCTAATTTTGTAGTTATTTTAGTGGAGACAGGGTTTCTCCATGTTGGTCAGGCTGGTCTTGAACTCCTGACCTCATGTGATCTGCCCACCTCAGCCTCCCAAAGCGCTGGTATTACAGGCGTGAGCCACTGTGCCCGCCCAGTTCTACAATTCTACTCTTTTTCTTTTCTTTTTTCTTTTTTTCTTTTCTTTTTTTTGAGACAGAGTCTCACACTGTTGCCAGGCTGGAGTGCAATGGCACGATCTCAGCTGACTCCCAGCCTCGGCCTCCCAAGTTAAAGTGATTCTCCTGCCTCAGCCACCTGAGTAACTGGGATTGCAGGTGCCTGCCACCACACCTGGCAATTTTTTTTTTCTTTTGAGACAGAGTCTCACACTGTTGCCAGGCTGGAGTGCAATGGCGCGATCTCTGCTCACAGCAGCCTCCACCTCCCAGGTTCAAGCAATTCTCCTGCCTCAGCCTACCAAGCAGCTGGGATCACAGTCGCCCACCACCGTGCCCAGCTAATTTTTTGTATTTTTAGTAGAGACAGGTTTCACCATTTTGGCCAGGCTGATCTCAAACTCCTGATGTCGTGATCCGCCCTCCTTGGCCTCTCAAAGTGGTGGTATTACAGGCACAAGTCACCATGCCCGGCCCCAATTTCACTTCTTTCAAAGGCATTGTTAACATTTCTCTTTTGCTGGTTTACTTTGCTAGAAAGATCCTGGAAATCCCACACAGGGAGAGATTGCCCAGGCTGGTGTACAGTGGCACAATCATAACTCATTGCAGCATCTGCCTCCAGGGCTCAAGTGATCCTCCTGCCTCAGCCTCCCACAGTGCTGGGATTGCAGGTGTGAGCCACTGTGCTTCACCAAGTTACTACAAATTTTTTACAGATAAAAACATTATGATTGATATGGGTACAAATAACCACGTACCTTCAGGCCTGGCACAGTGGCTCACACCTGTAACGTGAGCACTGTGGGAGGCCAAGGCAGGCAGATCATTTGAGCCCAGAGGTTGCAGACCAGGCAACATAGCAGAACCCCATCTCTACAAAAAGTATAAAAATTAGCTGTGTGTGGTATATATGCCTATAGTTCCAGCTCCTTGGGAGGCTGAGGGAGAAAGATCATCTAATCCCGGAAAATCCAGGCTTCAGTGAGCCAACATCACACCACTGCACTGCAACTTGGGCAACAGACAACAGAGTGAGGCCCTGTCTCAAAAAAAAAAAAAAA
>NW_016107784.1:448889-450400 GCF_001604975.1 Cebus imitator | reverse complement strand
AAAAAAAAAAAAAAAAAAAGAATAATGAAACAATGATCATCTCTCTTATCCTGACAAAGACTGATGAGGCCGGGCACAGTGGCTCATACCTGTAATCCCAGCACTTTGGAAGGCCGAGGCGGGAGGATCACAAGGTCAAGAGATGGAGGCCATCCTCGCCAACATGGTGAAACCCCATCTCAACTAAAAATACAAAAGTTAGCAGGTCTTAGTGGTGTGTGCCTGTAATTCTAGCTACTCAAGAGGCTGAGGCAGGAGAACTGCTTGAACCCAGAAGGTGGAGGTTGCAGTGAGCCGAGATGGTGCTGCTGCACTTCCTCCTGGGAGACAGAGCAAGACTAAAAAAAAAAAAAAAAAAAAAAAAAATATGGCAGATACTTAAAACATGGTCTTTTTCCCACCAATAGAGGGCAGCATCTGAGTAAATAAAAGGAGTCACTTTTATTGACCTAATGAGTTAGGAATTGACCAGAAACCAAGTGACCAGGAACCGTTTGTGATGGTTATGTGGACCACATTGAAGGAACTTACAGAGCCTTACACAGCCTGAAGTCTAAGTATGATTGCAGGCCAGGCGTGGGGGCTCACACCCACAATCCCAGCACTTTGGCAGGCCAAGGTGGGAGGATCCCTTGAGTCCAGGAGTTCAAGACCAACCTAAGCAAAATAGTGAGAGCCTGTCTCTACAAAAATAAAAAAAAATAAAAAAAAAAAAATTAGCCTGTGATCCCAGCTACTAGGGAGGCTCAGGTGGGAGGATCTCTTGGAGCCAGGAGGTCGAGGCAGCAGTGAGTAACATAGGAAAATGTTGTCTCAAAACGCAACAAAACTATGACTGTAGGATTACTGAGAGGCTGAGAAAGGACGAGACTTACGAAATGAGATTTGGAAGGCCAGGTACATTGGCTCACTCCTGTAATCCCAGCACTTTGGGAGGCTGAGGCGGGCGGATCACTGTGTTAGGAGTTCGAGACCATCCTGGCTAACATGGTGAAACTCTGTCTCTACTAAAAATACAAAAATTAGCTGGGTGAGGTGGCAGGCACCTGTAATCCCAGCTACTTTGAGAGGCTGAGGCAGAAGAATCGCTTGAACCCAGGAGGTGGAGGTTGTAGTGAGCAGAGATCTTGCCACTGCACTCCAGCCTGGGTGATGGAGTGAGACTGTCGGAAAAAAAAAAAAAATGAAATAAAAAAACAAACAAACAAACAAAAAATGAGATTTGGAATTTAGGCGAGGCTAAGAATTACCAGATTCAAGTTACAGAAAGAATGTAGACTGGCCGGGTGCGGTGGCTCAAGCCTGTAATCCTAGCACTTTGGGAGGCCGAGGCGGGTGGATCACGAGGTCAAGAGATCGAGACCATCCTGGTCAACAGGGTGAAACCCCGTCTCTACTAAAACTACAAAAAATTAGCTGGACATGGTGGTGCGTGCCTGTAATCCCAGCTACTCAGGAGGCTGAGGCAGGAGAATTGCCTGAACCCAGGAGACGGAGGTTGCGGTGAGCCG
>NW_016107784.1:445519-446679 GCF_001604975.1 Cebus imitator | reverse complement strand
GTACAGCGGCGTGATCTCAGCTCACTGCAACCTCCATCTCCCGGATTCAAGCAATTCCCCTGCTTCAGTCTCCCGAGTAGCTGGGACTAAAATATTGCTAACTTTTATTTCTGGCCAGGCACCATGTGTCACACCTCTAATTCCAACACTTCGGGAGGCCAAGGTGGGTGGATTGCTTGAGCCCAGGAGCTCCGGCCAGCCTTACCAAAATGGTGAAACCCCATCTCAACAAAAATAAAAATGGGGGGGTTGTGTGTGTGTGCACGTGTGCATGCTAGTGTGTCTGTGTGTGTGCACACGCACTCATGCATGCTCATGTGTGTGCGCATGCGTGTAAAAAAAAGAAAAATAAATAAATTAATAAAAATAATTAGCCAGGTGTCATGATGTGTACCTGTGGTCCCAGCTACTTAGGACACTAAGGTGGAAGGATGGATCACTTGCACCCAGGAGGTGGAGGTTGCAGTGAGCCCAGATTGCGCCACTGCACTCCAGCCTGGATGACAAGAGCGAAACTCTGTCTCAAAATAAATAAAAATAAATAAAAGATAGTTATGAAAGCATTTCCTCTTCATACGTAAATTATTTGCAAGAGCCGATGTGCTGACACACAGCACACACATCTATATGCTTCCACAGAGATCTTAGCCATGCAAATTAGCCTAATTTTTGTTCATCTTATTGCAATGACAAAACAATCCTACCTGTCTGTAACCAAGATTCAGGACGTTGGAAAGTTCTCGCATCTGCTGAAGGCTGAGGTATTTCTGTCTCTGAAATCTGTCATTGAGCACACACAGCTGGGTGGAAGAGAACACAGTTCTGGTCTTCTGTCTCTTGACCGGGACCTTGTCTTCCTTTGCTGTGGCGCTACTCTCTGCAGCAGTGGGTCGTTTGCCTTTGGGGCTGGTGGAAGAATCTGGGCTGTCCTGAATAAGCAGATCCATGGAGGAAGGAAGAGGGGACACTGTTGGGAACAAATAAAAGGACGCTTTTTCTCTAAAGCTTTTTTCAAATATTAAAATATTCTGTTAAAAAAAAAATGTTTTCGGGCCGGGCGCGGTGGCTCAAGCCTGTAATCCCAGCACTTTGGGAGGCCGAGGGCGGTGGATCACGAGGTCAAGAGATCGAGACCATCCTGGTCAACATGGTGAAACCCC
>NW_016107784.1:442471-445334 GCF_001604975.1 Cebus imitator | reverse complement strand
AAAAAAAGACCATCCTGGCCAATATGGTGAAACTCCATCTCTACTAAAAAAATACAAAAACTAGCTGGGTGTGGTGGCGTGCGCCTGTAGTCCCAGCTACGCCAGAGACTGAGACAGGAGAATTGCTTGAACCTGGGAGGCAGAGATTGCAGTGAGCTGAGATCGCGCCACTGCACTCCAGCCTGGCGCCTGGCAACAGAGGAAGACTCCGTCTCGAAAAAAAAAAAAGGTTTTCAAACTACTTTGATAATTCCCACAACCCCAGATCTAAGTAATCAGCACCTTCATTTATTTATTTATTTATTTTGAGACGGAGTCTTGCTCTGATGTCCAGGCTGGAATGCAGTGGAGTGATCTTGCCTCACTGCAACCTCCTCCTCCTAGGTTCAAGGGATTCCTGTGCCTCAGCTTCCTAAATAGCTGTGGTTTCAGGCACATACCACCATGCCCAGCGAATTTTTTGTATTTTTTTTCTTTTTTTTTTTTTTAAAGATAGGGTTTCACCATGATGGCCAGGCTGGTCTTGAACTCCCGACCTCAGGTAATCCGACGGCCTTGGCCTCCAAAGTGCTGGATTACAGGCACCCTGCCTAATTTTTTTTTGAGATGGAGTTTTACTCTTGTTGCCCAGGCTGGAGTGCAATGGCGCGATCATGACTCACTGCAACCTCCGCCTCCTAGGTTTAAGTGATTCTCCTGCCTCAGACTCCCGAGTAGCTGGGATTACAGGCATGCACCACCATGCCTGGCGACTTTTGTATTTTTAATAGAGACAGGTCCCCATGTTGGTCAGGCTGGTTTCGAACTCCTGATCTCAGGTGATCCGCCCACCTTGGCCTCCCAAAGTGCTGGGATTACCAGTGTGAGCTACCACACCCAGACTAAAAACTTGATCTTTTTTTGTGTTTTTTGTTTGTTTGTTTGTTTGTTTTTTGGAGACGTCACTCTGAGGTCCAGGCTGAAGTGCAGTGGTGCCATCTCGGCTCACTGGAACCTCCACCTTTCAGGTTGAAGCGATTCTCCTGCCTCTGCCTCCCTAGTAGCCGAGATTACAGGCAGGAAGCACCACGCCTAGCTAATTTTTTTTTTATTTATAGTAGAGATGGGGTTTCACAACGTTGGCCAGGCTGGTCTTGAACTTCTGAGCTCAAGTGATGTTCCAGCCTTGCCCTCAGAAAGTGCTGGGATTACAGACATGAACCACCATGCCCGCCCTAAAAACTTGTTATTTTTATTTATTTTTTTGAGTTTCGCTCTTGTTGCCAGGGTGAAGTGCAGTGGAGTGATCTCGGCACAGTGCAACCTCCACCTCCCAAATTCAAGTGATTCTCCTGCCTCAGCCTCCCAAGTAGCTGGGATTACAGGCACCTGCCACCATGCCTGGCTAATTTTGTATTTTTGGTAGGGATGGGGTGTTTCTCCATGTTGATCAGGCTGGTCTCGAACTCCTAGCCTCAGGTGTTCAGCCTGCCTTGACCTCCCAAAGTGCTTGGATTACAGGCGTGAGCCAATCACCCTGCCAAAACCTGTTCTTTTTATGTTCTAGAATCCCATCCAGAATATCTTCTTCCATTGACTCATTATGTCTCCTTGGCTCCTCTCAGCTACCACGGTAGTCTGTTGTGTGGTATGGACTCCCATTTCACCAACGGCCTCACCTATTCCAGCATTCAGCCTCCTGTTTTTCCCTTCTCCTCTATCTGTTCTTACTGCCTACTGTCTGAAGACAGAATTTGTTTCATACCCACTGCTTTTAAAAGCATTGTCTTTTTTTAAGATCTTCGTTCCCATTTGGATGGCATGTGTTCTCTAAAAGGTTCTAACTAAAAAAAGGGAGGATTCTAAGGTCACAGTAGATAGATAGAATTTTCGGTATTCCATTTTCCTTTTGCAAAATTCTCTCAGATTAATCCCATTTATCTACTGTAATGCTTACAAATTATGAAGAGGAATTTATAATAGAAATCTAATTTTATTTTTAGATGGAGTCTCACTCTGTCTCCCAGGCTGGAGTGCAGTGGTGCGATGTGGACTTACTGCAATCTCTGCCCCTTCCCCACTTTTCAAGCAATTCTTCTGCCTCAGCCTCTGGAGTACCTGGGATCACAGGCGTCTGCCGCTGCTCTTGGCCAATTTTTGTATTTTTAGTACAGATGGGATTTCGCCATGTTGGCCAGAGTGGTCTCAAACTCCTGACCTCAGGTTATCCGCCTGCCTGGGCCTCCCAACATGCTGGGATTACAGGTGCAAGCCACCACACCTGGCCAACAATCTAAAAATATTTATTTATTTATTTAAAGACAGGGTTTCAGCATGTTGGTCAGGCTGGTCTTGAATTCCCAGCCTCAGGTGATCCACCTGCCTTGGCCTCCAAAGTGCTTGGATTACAGGCGTGAGTCACCACGCCCGGCCCCAATCTAAAAATCTTTAAAACTGACTGGGCAGGGTGGCTTATGTTGCAATTCCAGCAGGTTGGGAGGCCTCGGTGGGCAGAGCCTCTGCGTTTGTGCCACTGCACTCCAGGCTGGGCAACAGAGCAAGACTTTGTCTTAAAAACAAACAAATGAAAACAAACAAAAACACTGGGCACGGTGGCTGATGCCTATAATCCCAGCATTTTGGGAGGCCGAGGCTGGCGGATCACCTGAGTTCAGCAGTTTGAGACCAGACTGGCCAACATGGTAAAACCCCATCTCTACTAAAAATACAGAATTCACCAGGCGCGGTGGCTCAAGCCTGTAATCCCAGCACTTTGAGAGGCCGAGGCGGGTGGATCACAAGGTCAAGAGATCGAGACCATCCTGGTCAACATGGTGAAACCCCGTCTCTACTAAAAATACAAAACATTAGCTGGGCATGGTGG
>NW_016107784.1:434268-438607 GCF_001604975.1 Cebus imitator | reverse complement strand
GCCTCCCAAAGTGCTGGGATTACAGGCGTGAGCCACCGCACTGGGCCCTGGAAAACAATTTTTATTGAAGGACAAGGTAATCTTTCTAAGATACATTTTTAAATTTCAAAGGGGTAAGGAAGTGAGGGAGGCAGAAATGTTGCAAGTACATTAGAAACATCACAGCAGGTGGCCATGATAATGTGCACCTGCAATCCCAGCTAAGCGGGAGGCTGAGGGAGGAGGATCACTGTAATCTGGGAGTTTGAGACCAGTATCTCTAAAAACAAAAAAACTGTCACAGTGGGATTTCAATAGAGGACACTAAGAGTATACAAACACTACATATGGAACAAATTGATAGCGCCTAGATTATGTCTCAAGTTATATATATATATAACTGAAAATACACAGTTTATGAAACTAACACATTAGAGTACAAATTCAGGCTCAGACAGTCAGGAACTGTTGTTTATTGATGAAACCACTTTATTTTCCAGCAATTCAACTTCCTCATGTGTAATTTAGAGTAATGATTGCTAGGAAATGCAGCCTCATGCAGTCTTTTAATCCCCACTTGGCCTCATACAAATAGATCATGGTCCTGGAATACTTCTTTACCAAGGGACGAAAGAGCCCGGCTCTGTGCAGTGGCTCACGCCTGTAATCCCAACACTTTGTGGGGCAGGCAGATCACTTGAGGCCAGGACTACAAGACCAGCCTGGTCAACATAGTGAAACTTCATCTACACTAAAAATACAAAAATGAGCCGGGTGTGGTGGCTTATGTCTGTAGTCCCAGCTACTCCGGAGGCTGAGGCACAAGCATTGCTTGAACCTGGGAGGTGGAGGTTGCAGTAAGCCGACATTGCACCACTGTACTCCAGCCTGGGCGATAGAGCCAGACTCTGTCTCAAATTTTTTTTTAAAAAAGAGGCTGGGCACAGTGGCTCATGTCTGTAATCCCAGCACTTGGGAGGCAGAGGCAGGCAACTGCCTGAGTTGTGGAGTTTGAGACCAGCGTGGCCAGCATGGTGAAATCATGTCTCTACTAAAAATACAAAAATTAGCTTGGCATGGTGGCAGGCAGCTGTAATCCCAGCTAATTGGGAAGCGAAGGCAGGAGAACTGCTTCAACTGGGGAGTAAGAGGTTGCAGTGAGTGGAGATCGTGCTATTGTGCTCCAATTCAGACAGAACAAGACTCTATTTCAAAAAAAAAAAAAAAAAAGAAAGAAAGAAAGAAAGGAAAAAGAGCCCATGTGACCTGTGGTGGCTTATTCTTCTGTGTGGCTACCTTTCCCTGTGCCAAGCTCAGTGCACCAGAGGAGCACACATAGCCAATTTCCCTGCACTGGCTGCCAGGAAGCTGGTCTTCTCTGTGAGTAACGCGTTGCTGCACGCACAGCTTCACTGTGTTGTTTTGCACAACTCTGATACCAAGGTACATGGGCTGGAAGCATTTGGACTTCTATTCCTGTCGGTTGGCACAGTGATGATCTTTGCAGTCTTCCATGTGGTGGGAGACATCCCCTGGGTGATGGGAACCAGTGTTTAGTGTTCTGCTCTCCTGTAATTGATAACTGGGTGAACCATATTTTGCTTAACAATGATCAAATGAGGCCGGGCGCGGTGGCTGACACCTATAATCCCAGCACTTTCAGAGACTGAGGCGGGCTGATTATCTGAGGTCAGGAGTTCAAGACCAGCCTGGCCAACATGGTAAAACTTGGTCTCTACTAAAAATACAAAATCAGCTGGGCATGGTGGCACATGCCTATAATCCCAGCTACTTGGGAGGCTGAGGCAGGAGAATCGCTTGAACCTGGGAGGTGAAGGTTGCAGTGAGCCGAGATCATGCCATTGTACTCTAGCCTGGGGCATCAAGAGCGAAACTTCATCTCAAAAAAAAAAAAAAGTTGATATTGTCCTAATTCCTTCTGAAAATCATATGAGCTTCTGCCAATACCTAGAGAGGAAAGACAATCAGATATATTTAGCATTGAAGGAACAAAAAGGACAAAATTATTAACTCTGTGCCACAATCAATAAAAAGCTAATGTCTATATTTGTAAATTTGGTAATACATGTTAAATGGTGGTATGTTAAATGGTGGCATGTGTATGTGAGTGTGTGCCTGTATGTGTTTTGAGTACAGTGAAAAATAAGGCAGTACGTGTTTTTTCTGTCACTGGCTGTAATGTGAAAAAGTTTATAGGCGTACCCAATAACATTGGAAACGGGCCATCTCCGGAAGGCAATATATTCCTTCTACTTCCTTATATTTTACAAGAAACACTTTCTAGCCGGGCGTGGTGGCTCACGCCTGTAATCCCAGCACTTTGGGAGATTGAGGTGGGCAGATCACGAGGTCAAGAGATCGAGACCATCTGGCCAACATGGTGAAACCCTATCTCTACTAATAAGACCAAAAGCAAAAACCTAAACTGGGCGTGGTGGCACACCCCTGTCATCGCTTGAACCCGGGAGGTGGAGGTTGCAGTGAGCCAAGATCGCACCATTGCCCTCCAGCCTGGTCAACAACAACAAAAAAGGAATATCTGAATTACCAACACCACTATTCTTGCATTTTGGGGCTATTTCATAAAATAAGGGTTCCTTGAACACAGGCACTGTGATACCATGCAAATCTGATAACTGCAATGGCAGTGTGTGTGTGTGTGTTTGGGGGGTGTGTTGAGACAGACTTTTGCTCTTGTTGCCCAGGCTGGAGTGCAATGGGGAGGTACCAGCTCACCGCAACCTCTGCCTCCCTGGTTCAAGCAATTCTCCTGCCTCAGCTTCCCAAATAGCTGGAATTACAGGCACGTGCCACCACACCCAGCTAATTTTGTATTTTTAGTAGAGACCTGGTTTCTCCATGTTGGTCAGGCTGGTCTCCAACTTCTAACCTCAGGTCATCTGCCCGACTCGGCCTCCCAAAGTGCTGAAATTAGGCCGGGCACTGGGGCTCACGCCTGTAATCCCAGCACTTAGGGAGGCCAAGGCAGGTGGATCACGAGGTCAGGAGTTCAAGACCAGCCTGGCCAACATGGCGAAACCCCTTCCTTACTGAAAATCCAAAAATTAGCCAGGCATTGTAGCAGGTGCCTGTAATCCCAGCTACTCAGGAGGCTGAGGCAGGAGATTACATTGAACCCGGGAGGCAGAGGTTGCAGCGAGCTGAGCTCGTGCCATTGCACTCCAACCTGGGTGACAAGAGCAAGACTCCCTCTCAAAGAAAAGAAAATATTCATTTTTAAGAGATGGCAGGGGAGATGGCATGGTAGTTCACTGTACGGTTGTTTCTCCTGAAATCCTGAGCTCAAGTGATCCCTCTGCCTCGAGATCCCAAACTGCTGGGATTATAGGCCTGAGCTACCACACAAAGCCAAAAATTTTCTTTTGTTAGAAAAAAAATTTCTCTTAAAATCCACATCTTTCCATTCCTGCCACTCATCATTCTCTTTTACAGAATGTGATATAAGTGTAAGGAAATTTCTGACATTCCTCTAAAGAGTTCTCTGCATTGGTTCAGGGCCTGTTGGTGATTTTTGTCCCCTCATTCTCTCTCTCTTCCCCGCCCTCCCACCTCGTTCCAATGCAAGTCACCTCATTCTCTCTTGACTATTCTCTAATTAGGCTTTCACATCCTACTTCCACACACTCCTCTTCTAAGTCATACATTAATGACCTTAACATTGCAAAATAACAGAATGGCCATTGGGCATATGCTTCTCGCCTGTAATCCCAGGATTTTGAAAGGCTGAGATGGGCAGGTCACCTGAGGTCAGGAGTTCGGGACCAGCCTGGCCAACAGGGCAAAACTTCACCTCTACTAAAAATACAAAAGTTAGCCAGGCTTGGTGGTACACACCTGTAGTCCCAGCTACTTGGGAGGCTGAGGCAGAATTGCTTGAATCTAGGAGGCAGAGGTTGCAGTGAGCAGAGATTACCCCACCACTGCGCTCTAGCCAGGGCAACAGAGTGAGACTCCATCTCAAAAAAAAAAAAAAAAATGCCAGGTGTGGTAGGAGGCTGAGGCAGGCAGACCACTTGAGGTCAGGAGTTCAAGACCAGCCTTGCCAATGTGGTGAAACCCTATCTCTACTAAAAATACAAAAATTAGAAGGACGGGCTTGCTTGAATCTAGGAAGTAGAGGTGTCAGTGAGCACACATGGTACCACTGCAATCCAAACTGGGTGACGGAGCAAAACTCTGTCTCAAAAGAAAAAAGAAAAAGAAAAGAAATCAAATGGCCAATTTCCAATATCCCCTTTTTTTTAAGGGTATCATAGTGGTGGGATAGGGGTTTGGATTCTTTTGGCTTACTTTATTTTTTTGTTTGTTTTGTTTTGAT
>NW_016107784.1:431712-433388 GCF_001604975.1 Cebus imitator | reverse complement strand
CTCAGGTGATCCACCTGCCTTGGCCTCCAAAGTGCTTGGATTACAGGCGTGAGCCACCATGCTTGGCCCAATTTATCAATTTATACCCCATTAACAAATGTATGAGAGTCCTGAATACTCCACATTCCTCAGGTTTGGCATTCACTTGCTTTTTTCTCCACACCCCTACCCCTACCTTTGTTTTAGCCATTCTAGTGGGCGAGAACTCGTATCTCATGCAGTTTTAATTTGAAGTTCCCTGATGAACAATTCAGTTGCACTCTTTTTGAAGTGTTTATTGTTGACTGGGATATTCTCACATGAGAAGTGAAGTATAGACCCTTTTAATAGCCCCTGTTTGCTACTGACTTATCAACCCTTTATTGAAAGCCCCACTGTCGTGGTGAGGCTCCAGGTAATTCCAAGGCAAGCTTTCTGCTTGGGCTAGGGGAGAACGATCTCTCAAAAACACCTTTGTGCAGTCCATTGAAGCCTTACACTGGATGGCACCAACGAGGCAGCAAGGGATAATCTTTATCCCTCCAAAGCCCAAAACCCTAGAGAGACTTTTCCAAGAGGTGGAGAGAACGACTGCGGGGCTTTTCATCCAAAAAGAACTCCTGAGTCCGAAAGCAGTGCAATGGCGGGAGCTCGGCTCATTACAACCTCCGCCTCCTGGGTTCAAGCGATTCTCCTGCCTCAGCTTCCCAAGTAGCTGGGACTACAGGCACCCACCATCACGCCCAGCTAATTTTTGTATTTTTTTTTTTTAAAACGGGGTTTCACCATGTTGGTCAGGCTGGTCTTGAACTCCCGACCTCAGGTGATCCGCCCGCCGTGGCCTCCAAAGTCCTTGGATTACAGGCGTGAGCCACCACGCCTGGCCTAATTTTTGTATTTTTAGAAGAGACCGGAGTTCACCATATTGGCCAGGCTGGTCTCGAACTCCTAACCTACAGTCATCCACCCTCCTCCGCCTCCAAAAGTGCTAGGATTACAGGTGCGAGGCACCGCGCGCGGCCTCAAAGGACTCTCTGCCCCATCTCACCCAGGCCTTCCCAGCCCTACGGCGCGCTGGCGGCGACATCCGGGGCACCGCCGCCCTGCCGGGGTCGGAGGGCGGGGGGTGAGGGGCGAGGGGCTACGGTATCTCTTAAGGCAGAAATGTTCGCACCGTCCTAACAGCGGCACCAAGCGTGGTGGGGCCCGGCTCTGTTTCCCCTTAAAGGCTCCCCAGCCCCGCCCTGGTCCCAGGACGATGCCGGAGGGCGCGCCCTGAGGGACCCCAGCAGCAGCCCGGGCCGGACTCTGGAGGGAAGGTGAGAGCCCGAGGGGGCCGGCGACCCCGACCGCGAGCGGGAGCGTCGCTTGCAGCGCGGGCGGGTGCTTGTCGTGCTGACGGAGGGCGCCCGAAGAGCCGAGTCGCGTTTTGCGACCACACGGGACCGGAGCCGGACCCAAGGCTGTTCGAGGCGGTTCGTCGGTCCCGCTGGCTGCGGGCGCGGCGCCCGGGCGGCGCGTGGGTGAGCGAAGCCGCGGGGCCCGACCGCAGTCGCGCGCGGGTTTCGGGGGGCGGGTGCCCCGCGTGCTCCCTGCGTTGGAGGGCCGGGGGCCCTAGTCACCTTTGTCCTTGGAGCCGTGTCTGAGGATGCGGCGAACGCCCCTCGGTGAACTTGCCCTTCTTATCCTCGGGCGCC
>NW_016107784.1:427157-431033 GCF_001604975.1 Cebus imitator | reverse complement strand
GGGGTACAGATCAGACTACACTGTGTTTGTTTCCAGATGAACCAGTTCTTAGTCATCCTGCCCAAGCCTGTGCCTTCCTCTGCCCTCCCAGTTCTTGGTGGAATCCTATGCCTACCTTTACCTGGTGCAGGTTTTTTAATATTTGCAAACTAACCCAGTTTTCTCTGAACTTCTTCCTTCCCCGTTTCTCTTGCCACTTGCACCAAGTTAACGTCACATTCAAACCTCCAGATAAGTTTCGTATACTCTGTCCTTTGTCTTGCCCATTAATTACCTAGATCTCACTTGATTTTTGTCCTTTTCATACCACTCAGAGGTCACATTCTCCTAATAGAGCTCCATGGTTAATAAGAAACAGTCATCAATCACAAGCTGTGAGGACTATTCTCTCTTCCCTGTCCTCTCTCCCTCCAGGTCACCCCAGCTCTGATCGTTGCCATCACAGTTGCTACAATCGGCTCTTTCCAGTTTGGCTACAACACTGGGGTCATCAACGCTCCTGAGATGGTGAGTGCCAGGCCACAAGAATTAGAACCCAGAATAGGGACGTTATTCCTTTATAAGTAGAGTTTCAACAATTCAGAATTTAGGGTCAGGTGCGGTGGCACCCACCTGGGATCCCAGCTACTCCGGAGGCTGAGGCCTAAAGATCGCTTGAGCCCAGGAGTTAAACACCATCCTGGGCAACACAGTTAGTGAGGGTCCCTCCCTCCACTAGGGGAATTTGAGACAAACTTTGTATCTATCCTGGCCAAGGCTGAAGATGGAGACAATATTGGTGGGAAATCTAGTGAGGTCATTTAATCAAAGCAGAACGCTCACTTACTCCCTGTACCCTGGGAGGGGCTGTTCTTCCTCCCACTCTCTCACCCGATAGTGACACACTTCCTATATCATCCCTTAGGGGTTAGTTACAGAGAAGCTGGGTCCACTTACTAGAGGGCTGGGGTGAACATCAGTGCTGCCCCCCTACTGGGATTTTTAGGATAAATGAAAAGTTACTATTCCAGAGAGAGTTAACATTAATTCCAATATGTTATCTGCCTCATCCAGTCCCATCTATTTATTCCCTTGATTCTCTAGGGAGGAAATTATCCTAATGTTTTGTTTTGTTTTTTTTTTTGAGACTGGGTCTCACTCTGTCACTCAGGCAGGAGTGCAATGGCATGGGCAATGGCACGGTCTTGGCTCACTGCAAACTCTGCCTCCCGGGTTCAAGTGATTCTCCTGCCTCAGCCTCCCAAGTAACTGGAATTACAAGCACCCACCACCACACTTGGCTAATTTTGGATTTTAGTAGAGATGGGGTTTCACCGTGTTGGTCAGTTGGTCTCAAACTCCTGACCTCAGGTGATCCACCTGCCTCAGCCTCCCAAAGTGCTGGAATTAACAGACGTGAGTCCCCGTGCCTGGCATGTTTGTGCCTTTTGTTCTCATCCAACTGCAACATTCTGCCCTCCCACCAACTCTTTTATTCTGCAGATCATAAAGGAATTTGTCAATAACACTTTGAAGAGCAAGAAAAATGCCCCTCCTTCTGAGATGTCGCTGACGTCCCTCTGGTCCTTGTCCGTGGCCATATTCTCCGTGGGTGGTATGATCGGCTCCTTCTCCGTCGGACTCTTTGTCAATCGCTTTGGCAGGTATTGACTAGAAACTGGGCAAGGAAGCGGGCTCTACCAGCCGCACTGAGGACAAGCATAGAGACTTAGGGCAAGGAGGTGATGATGCCTTTGAATCTGAACACCTTGAATTCTAATCAAGGGAAACCTAGTCCAACGGGCCCCAAATACGACTGCCCTTGCCTGGAGCTCTGCTACCCTCCATAGCTCCCACCTAGCTGTGCAGGAGATGAGCTGTGTGAGTGACTGGCTTTTGCAGCCCAGCTAGGGCTAGTTCAGAATTATTCTCTAGCAAGCTCAACTATGGGGTTTCCAGAAACATACTTAATTCTCAAGGCCCAAAGTTGTTTACTTTTCTAAAAAAAAAAAATTGGGGTTTCATATAAATGTTTTTATTATTTTACACAGGATTGGTAGGAATTATCTTTGTAACTTTTAGTCTATGGCAAATGAGGATAATGGCCAAAAAAAGAAAACTGAAACTTCTTATTTTATACTAGCTTAATAATATGTTTTAGAAGGTAGAATATATTTTCAGTTACGACTGAAGAAGGAAGTGTTTTATTTTATTTATTTTTTTTAAAGACAGGGTTTCACCAGGCTGGTCTTGAACTCGTGACCTCAGGTGATCCATCTGCCTCGGCCTCCCCAGAGTGTTGGGATTACAGGCATGAACCACCATGACCGGCCAGGAAGTGTTTTAATTTGTCAATTAGATATTCTAGAAATGCAAATGGAATTCACATTTAAAAACTAATAAGGCAACCTATTTAACTTGATAATGTTTCCCCCCACACACCCTCCCTTCGCCCAAGAAGCCAGGTCTTGCTCTGTCAACCAGGCTTGCAATGGCCCAATCATAGCTCACTGCAGCCTCGGCCTCCCACCTCCGCTCCCTGAGCATCTGGGACGACATACAGGCTGGCACCATCATGCCGGGCTGCCACCTAGAAATGTTCTGATAATAGAAAGTGAAAAGGAAAAGTTAGGCCAAAAAAAAAAAAAAAGACGATATGAGCCTGGAGAAGAGCAGAATAATGAGGACAAGGGAGGAGAGGACAAGGGAGCCTCTCACTTTGCTAAGCCCGCTTTGTCTTTTGCTAACCTTACAGGCGCAATTCAATGCTGATCGTCAACCTGCTGGCTGTCACCGGCGGCTGCCTTATGGGCCTGTGTAAAGTAGCTGAGTCGGTGGAAATGCTGATCCTGGGCCGCTTGGTTATCGGCCTCTTCTGCGGACTGTGCACAGGCTTTGTGCCCATGTACATTGGAGAGATCTCGCCTACTGCCCTGCGGGGTGCCTTTGGCACTCTCAACCAGCTGGGCATCATTGTCGGAATTCTGGTGGCCCAGGTACTTTAGAAGTTCTTATACCTGATGAGTGTTCGTTTTATGGGTCATTAAAAAAGTTAACACAGTTAAAGCACTGAAGAATGTCTGGCACATGTTTGATTATATAGGAAGTTTTAGATATTGTTACTGTAGCTCATAGATGGTAGGAAGCAGGCTGAGGAAAGGAAAAGAAACACAATTTCTTTTTTTTTTTTTTGATGTGGAGTCTCACTCTGTCACCCAGGCTGGAGTGCAGTAACTCGATCTCGGCTCACTGCAACCTCCACCTCCTGGGTTCAAGGGATTCTCCTGCCTCAGCCTCCCGGGTAGCTGGGATTACAGGTGCGCGCCATTATGTCAAGCTAATTTTTGTATTTTTAGTAAAGACAGGGTTTCACCATGTTGGCCAGGCTGGTCTCAAACTCCTGACCTCAGGCGATCCACCCGCCTTGGCCTCCCAAAGTGCTGAGTTACAGGTGTGACCACCATGCTCAGTAATTTATTTTTTCCCATGGTAAAAGAATGTATGGTTTGCTGAGCTTTTTGTTTTTTAATGAACTTGTAGCCTATAAAGTATGGGGTTTATGGCATTATCCTGTGTGGTTTCTAGATCTTTGGTCTGGAATTCATCCTTGGGTCTGAAGCGCTGTGGCCAGTGCTACTGGGCTTTACCATCCTTCCTGCTGTCCTACAAAGTGCAGCCCTTCCATTTTGCCCTGAAAGTCCCAGATTTTTGCTCATTAACAGAAAAGAAGAGGAGAATGCTACGGGGAGTGAGTATCCTTCACACTTCAGTATATGAAGTATATGGTTGTGGTTTGTTTTAAGGATGAGGGTACTGAACCTATTTTCTGTGATACCCTTTCCCTGCCCCTTGGAATCCAAGTGAAGAGGATTCTGATAACCCTTTTTTTTTTTTTTT
>NW_016107784.1:423367-424590 GCF_001604975.1 Cebus imitator | reverse complement strand
TTGTATTTTTAGTAGAGATGGGGTTTTACCATGTTGGCCAGGCTGGTTTCAAACTCCTGACCTCATGATGCGCCGGCCTCAACCTCGCAAAGTGCTGGGATTACAGGCATGAGCTATGCACCTGGCCACTAGTCTATATGTTTTTACAACTAGAATAGAGAGCATGATAGTGTAAAGAGGGTGGCAAAATGGAAGCCAGTATTTGGCAGATAGTCCTTGTATCCCATGCAAATATCAGCTTCCTGCTGTTAAGTGTAGAGTGTGGGAAGAGAGTGTTCCTGTAACTTCTAGTCAATTGTGGATAAAATATGGTTATGAAGAGCACTCTGTGCTTCATCCCCTGAGACTTTTCCATTAGTCTTTGATCAATGAGATTAATCTTTCCTACCTAACATACCAGGATATTTGTATTTGAAATGGCAGTGCTTCTTGTGATGGGTTAGAGGCTGTTTTATCAGAACGTAGGAGGAGCCAGGTGTGGTGGCTCTGCATGCCTGTAATCCCAGCTACTACCTGGGAGGCTGAGGTGGGAATATCACTTAAGCCCAGGAGTCAAGCCTCAGTAGTATAACTTGACCCTGTCTTTAAAAAGAAAAGAAAACTTGGGAGGAAATACACAGTAGTTTGAAAAAGCCTCCGTGGTGATTCTGATGAATCCCATTCTCAGCTTTCCTCATTTGGAAATGACAATGTAGGCCACACATATTACTGGAGAAAAATATGCTTTCAGACTTTCCAGAGCAGCAGAGCTGGGACTAGGCAGGTGAGGTAGCTACGTGCAAATGTAGCCCTAAGAATGAGCACCTCTTTAAAGAATGTACCTTGTATTGGTCTGTGCCTATTTAAAAAAGGAAAAAAAGAATGCACCTGAGGCAACTCCCAGCTGTCTCACCACAGTCCTGGCCCACAAAACAGAATCAGGAAAGGATCACCTGTGAGAAATTACAGATGATCCATGAGCATGCCGATAAAAGATCACCTGTGAGGAATTACGGATGATCCATGAGCACGTTGATAAAAAAAAATCACCTGTGAGGAATTACAGATGATCCATGAGCACTTTGATGGACAGGCTCCTCCCCTTTCAGAGTATGCTATGTACATTTTTTCTCTCTTTCTTTTTTTTTTTTTTTTTTTTTTTTTTTTCTTTTTTTTTTTTTTTTTTTTTTTTTTTTTTTTTTTTTTTTTTATTTTCAAAATTAGTCTGTCACATGTCCTTGTCT
>NW_016107784.1:405658-421286 GCF_001604975.1 Cebus imitator | reverse complement strand
TGCAATGGCACAATCTCAGCTCACTACAACCTCTGCCTCCCGGATTCAACTGATTCTCCTGCCTCAGCCTCCCAAGTAGCTGGGATTACAGGCATGCACCACCATGCCCAGGTAATTTTGTGTTTTTAGTAGAGACGGGGTTTCTCCATCTTTGTCAGGCTGGTCTCAAACTCCGGACCTCAGGAGATCCACCTGCCTCAGCCTCCCAAAGTCCTGGGATTACAGGTGTAAGCTATCACACCCAGCCTAATTTCTGTATTTTTAGCAGAGACAGGGTTTCACCATGTTAGCCAGGCTGGTCTAAAACTTCTAACTTCAAGCAATCCTCCTGCCTAGGCCTCCCAAAGTGCTGGGATTATAGGCCTGACCCACCATGCTTGGCCTTAAGTATTTTTTAAAGGTTCTGTTTAACTGGTATACAGAATTGTATCAAAGTTGCATGTTTTGTTTTCTACTAGGTGTTCTATTACTCAACAGGAATCTTCAAGTATGCAGGTGTTCGAGAACCCATCTATGCCACTGTCGGTGCGGGTGTGGTTAATACTATCTTCACTGCAGTTTCCGTAAGTTGGATGGTTTGATAATTTTGGGGGAAGAAAAGAATCCTTGCTACAGATCTTCAAAGATGGATTGCATGGCTCTACTATCATTTAGTTATACCTTTTTTGTTGTTTAATTTTTTTTTCGAGACGGAGTTTTGCTCTTGTTGCCCAGATTGGAGTGCAATGGCTTAATCTTGGCTTACCACAACCTCTGCCTCCTGGGTTCAAGTGATTTTCCTGCCTCAGCCTCCTGAGTAGCTGGGATTACAGGCATGTGCCACCACACCCAGCTAATTATTTTGTAGTAAACTTGTTTTTCCTCTGTTTTTACACTAAAACAACAATAATAATAGAAGATTTCTGTGACCCCCAAAATACATGAGGATTTTTCCCTATCAAGTAAGCAATCAGTTCTGTAGTGGACACTATCTAGTTGTCCTCTGATTTAATTCTGACACTGTCTAGTAGCGACGGGGTTTCTCCATGTTGGTCAAGGGGTCTCGAACTCCCAACCTCAGATGGTCTGCCCACCGCAGCCTCCCAAAGTGCTGGGATTACAGGCATGAACACTGTGCCTGGCCAGTGCTACCACTTTTCGCCTGGCCTGCCCAATTAGCTGGGACCACAGGCGTGCGCCACCACGCCCAACTAATTTTTATATTTTCAGCAGTGACGGTTTCGCCACATTTGCCAAGTTGGTCTTGAATTCCTGACCTCAGGTGATCCACCTGCCTTGGCCTCCCAAAATGTTGAGATTATAGGTGTGAGCCAGCTTGCCCAGATGGTTTAGTTGTCGTTGGGAAAAAAGAGATCTATTCAATGCTGGGTGTAGTCTTCACTCTTCAAGCAAATATGGGTTGAATGGGAAAGGAGGAAATATACGAGGGACTATCTAGTATGCTTTCAACTTGAAATTGGAGGAGAGGTGTTTGAAAAAACTCTCAAACTGTGTTTTTCCTCTGTTTTTACACTGAAACAACAATAATAACAGAAGATTTCCGTGACCCCCCAAAATATGTGAGGATTTTTCCCCATCAAGTAAGCAATCAGTTATGTGGTGGACACCATCTAGGTGTCCTCTGATTTAATTATGACACTGTCTCCCTGGAGACAGCATCACATCTCACAGGTTGATGGCCCAGTTCCCAGGACGGCCCCACTCTAATGCCAATCACAGGCTCCAGGCTGTCTGACCTGTGCTTCTGACCCATGAGCTAGAGATCAGGATTCCCACAACGCCCTCTTTGGGTTTGACTAATTTGCTACAGTGGGTCACAGAACTCAGGGAAATTGTTTCCTAGTTTGTTTTAAAGGATACTTGAAAGGACAGAAATAAACAACCAGATGAAGACATTCATAGGGGGAGGTCTGGAAGGGTCCTGAGCATGGGAGTTTCTGTCTCGTGGAGTGGGTGTACTCGTAGCACGTAGATGAGTTGGTGACCTTCCTGTCAGCTTCCAGGGCTTCAGATATCTGGAAGCTCCCCACACCCTGCCTTTTGGGCCTTTTATGCAGACTTCATTGGTTCTCCATGATTGAAGCATGGACAAAGGTTCTGAAATGTGATTGGACAAAAAGGGTATGATCTGAACCCAGCAAGGCCTGTCTGTTTAGATTATTTGTTGGCCTCTGTGTAGCATTTCTTCCTCTAGGGTGTGGGGCAAGAGCCTCTCTGAAATGAGGGTTTTATGACCCACAGTCAGCTTAGAGTCCCACCAAGTGGGAGAGCAGGAGAAAGTCAGAGAAGAATTCTATTTTCTGAGGCCTGCTCCTGAGGCCTAATGCATCCCAACATTATAACAAAAGACAGTGGCAAGGGCTGTGGGGATTTTGAGGCAGGACCTGTGGATGGAAAGCAATATGTGTCTATATAAAATCGAAAATCACAGGAGGTGTATGTGTTAGTAAGTGTTAGTAAGTGTTCTGTGTTAGTAAGGCAGATTTCAAGTAGCTCAGACATTCTTCATGGAAAGAAAAACTGAAGTTTCATGTCATATTCTTTCTCTTCTAGCTATTTCTGGTGGAAAGGGCAGGAAGAAGGACTCTGCATATGATAGGCCTTGGAGGGATGGCTTTTTGTTCCCTGCTCATGACTGTTTCTTTGCTACTAAAGGTGAGTGCCTTTTGAGTGAAGAAAAGCAAGGGAGGGGGAGGAGACGTTACAGTTGACTTCCATGACACAGCACGTGGGTTGTTAAGGTTGAAGTTTGTCAATAAAGTCAGGAGAGAAGTCAGATACCCAGAGTTTTTAAGAAAGGTGGGTCATTGGAGAACTGGAGGTTAACCGTTAGAATCCTTACATTTATAGAACATTTTTATAGCTTACAAATTACCTAATTTAATTCTTAAAATAATATCAAGATGGCTGGGTGTGTTGGCTCATGCCTGTAATCCTAGCACTTTGAGAGTCCGAGGCATGCGGATCAGAGGTCAGGAGTTCAAGACCAGCCTGACCAACATGGTGAAACCCCGTCTCTACTAAAGACACAAAAAAAAAATTTAGCTGGGCATGGTGGCACACACCTATAATGCCAGCTACTTGGGAGGCTGAGGCAGGAGAATTACTGGAACCCAGAAGGCGGAGTTGCAGTGAGCCAAGATCCCACCATTACACTCCAGCCTGGGCAGCAGAGCAAAACTCCATCTCAAAAACATAGTAATAATAATAATATCAAGGTAATCACACTTTACTGATAATGACATGGTCTCTGCACAAAGTGGCATATATGAGATCACATAGATGGAATTCAAAAATCCAAGTCGGGCCGGGCGCAATGGTTCATATATCTATCATCGCAAAGTTTGGGAGGCCAAGGTGAGAGGATTACTTGAGCCCAGAAGTTCAACACCAGCCTGGGAAACATGGCAAGAAACGGTCTCTACAAAACAACAACAACAAAATGTTTTGTTTTTGTTGTTGCTATTGTTTTTTGAGATAAGGCCATGCTGTGTCACCCAGGCTGGAGTGCAGTGACGGGATCTCAGCTCACTGCAACCTTCTCCTCTTGGGTTTAAGTGATTCTCCTGCCTCAGTCTCCAAGGTAGCTGGGAATTATAGGCGCACGCCACCACACCCAGCTAATTTTCGTATTTTTTTTTTTTTTTTGAGACGGAGTTTCACTCATGTTACCCAGGCTGGAGTGCAATGGCGTGATCTCGGCTCACCGCAACCTCCGCCTCCTGGGTTCAGGCAATTCTCCTGCCTCAGCCTCCTGAGTAGCTGGGATTACAGGCATGCACCACCATGCCCAGCTAATTTTTTGTATTTTTAGTAGAGACGGGGTTTCACCGTGTTGACCAGGATGGTCTCGATCTCTTGACCTCGTGATCCACCCGCCTCGGCCTCCCAAAGTGCTGGGATTACAGGCTTGAGCCACCGCGCCCGGCCTTAATTTTCATATTTTTTAGTAGAGACAGGGTTTCACCATGTTGGCCAGGCTGGTCTCCAACTTCTGACCTCAGATAATACACTCGCCTCACCCTTCCCCAAAGTCCTGGGATTACAGGTGTGAGCCGCAGAGCCCAGCCAAAAGACAGTTTGTTTTTTTTTTAAGACGGGGTTTCACCATGTTAGTCAGGATGGTCTTGAACTTCCGACCTCAGGTGATCCTCCTGCCTTGGCCTCCAAAGTGCTTAGATTACAGGCGTGAGCCACCACGCCCTGCCTACAATTTGTTTTTTAATTAGGGTGTGGTGGCACATGCCTCTAGTCCCAGCTATTTGAGAGGCTGAGGTGGGAGGATCACTTAAGCCCAGGAGATTGATGATGCAGTGAGCTGTTACAGCGTCATTGTACTCCAGCCTGGGCAACAGAGCGAGACCCTGTCTCTAAAAATAAAAATAAATTCAAGCCTTTTGACTTGACAGCCACTTTCTGTACTACAGGCCAGGACCGTAGGAGGTTGCCGTTAGTTGCGTCTGGGAACCTAGACCCTAGGTCATGCTGTCTTTACATTTAATTTTCTCTGTTCTTTCCTCTTACAGGATGACCATAATGGCATGAGCTTTGTCTGTATTGGGGCTATCTTGGTCTTTGTGGCCTTCTTTGAAATTGGACCAGGCCCATTCCCTGGTTTATTGTGGCTGAACTCTTCAGCCAGGGCCCCCGCCCAGTTGCGATGGCAGTGGCCGGCTGCTCCAACTGGACCTCCAACTTCCTAGTCGGATTGCTCTTTCCCTCTGCTGAGCTATAAGGTAAGATAACTCACCTTATTTTAAAACCAGCCTTTGCCGCATGCGCAGTGGTTCACGCCTGTAATCCCAACAATTTGGGAGGCCGAGGCAGGTGGATCACTTGAGGTCAGGATTCGACACTAGCCTGACCATTATGGTGAAACTGCATCTCTACTAAAAATGCAAATATTAGCCAGGTTTGGTGGCACATGCCTGTAGTCCTAGCTACTCAGGAGGCTAAGGCAGGAGAATCACTTTAACCCAGGAGGTGGCGTTCATGGTGAGCCAAGATCACGCCATAGCACTCCAGCCTGGGAGACAGAGTAAGACTCCATTTCAGAATCCAAACAAACAAACAAACAAACAAAAATTTTACTAAGAGAGATGGGGTCTTGCTATGTTGCCCAGGCTGGTCTCAAACCCCTGGGTTCAAGTGATCCTCCCACCGCAGCCTCCCACAGGGCTGGGATTACAGGCATGCACCACTGCACTCAGCCTAAGGATGTATCTTTTGTCCATAAAATTATGAAGAAGAAAAAAGACGTGGCTGGGCGCAGTGGCTCACACCTGTAATCCCAGCACTTTGGGAGGCTGAGGTGGGCAGATCACCAGAGGTTAGGAGTTCAAGACAAGCTTGACCAATATGGTGATACCTCGTCTCTACTAAAAATATAAAAATTAGCCAAGGGTGGGGGCGTCTGCCTGTAGTCCCAGCTGCTTGGGAGGCTGAGACAGGAGAATCGCTTAAACCCGGGAGCCAGAGGTTGCAGCGAGCTGATGTTGCATCACTGTACTCTAGCCTGGTCAACACAGCAAGATTGTCTCAAAAAAAAGAAAAGAAAAAAGAGGCTGGGTAAGGTGGCTCACACCTGTAATCCCAGCACTTTGGGAGGCCGAGGTGGGCAGATCACGAGGTCAGGAATTCTGGAACAGCCTGGCCAACGTGGTGAAACCCTACCTCTACTAAAAATACAAAAATTAGCTGAGTGTGGTGGCATGCACCTGTAATCCCAGTTACTTGGGAGGCTGAGGCAGGAGAATCGCTTGAACCCAGGTGGCGGAGGTTGCAGTGAGCTGAGACTCTGCCATTGCACTCCAGCCTGGGTGACAGAGCAATACTCCGTATCAAAAGAAGAAGAAGTTTTGCTCATAAGCGATAAAAAGAAAAAGTAAAAAGAAATTTGTGCTGGTTTTGCTGTCACACCACAAACTGCCAGGATTACAGCCATAGTGCCTGCCAAGTGCTTAGTTAAGATGGAAAAAGCATAAGATTTATAGGTGGAAAACATCAGAAACATGTTCTGGTTCACAGCAGTGGGGTTCATAGGCGTCTGCAGTTTCAGGCGTCACCGGGGGTCTTGGGACTTATCCCCCATGAATAAGGGAGGTCTGGTTCAGGGGGATATATCATTCCAAGACAGCTAGTGGATGTCTGATATCTTGGATTGTACCCAAACCTATACCTGTATAGACATCACTGTTTTTTCCTATTCATACATACCTATGATAATGTTTTATTTTTGAGACAGAGTCTCACTATGTTCCTCAGGCTGGTGTGCAGTGGTGCAATCTTGGCTCACTACAACCTCTGCCTCCCGAGTTCAAGCAATTCTCCTGCCTCAGCCTCCTGAGTAGCTGGGACTGCAGGCTTGTGTCACCACTCCTGGCTAATTTTTTGTATTTGGTAGAGATGGGGTTTCATCCTATTAGCCAGGATGATCTCGATCTCCCAACCTCGTGATCTGCCCACCTCAGCCTCCCATGTTGGGATTACAGGCATGAGCCACTGTGCCCGGCTGATAACGTTTAATTTATAAGTCACTCACAACCAAAGTTTTTTTTTTTTTTTTTTTAGAGTCTTGATCTGTTGCCCAGGCAGTAATGCGATCTCTGCTCACTGCAACCTCCGCCTCCCAGGTTTGAGCGATTCTTCTGCCGCAGCCTTTTGAATAGCTGGGATTACAGGCGTGTGTCACCACACGTGGCTTATTTTTGTATTTTTAGTAGAGACGGGGTTTGGCCATGTTGACCAGGCTGGTCTCAAACTTCTGACCTCAGGTGCTCTGCCTGCCTCAGCCTCCCAAAGTGCCGGGATTACAACTGGTCTCTCTCTCTCTCTCTCTCTGACCGTTCCCTTTCCCTCTTCTCCCTCTCCTTTGCCCTTTTCCTCTCTCTATCAAAATATCTTATTGTACTCTATTCGCCCTTCTTGTGATCTGTCAATCTAATGACCAAGATAGCTCCACAGTGACTAACAGGTGGGTAGCATATATGGCATATACGGCATGGACAAAGGGATGATTCATGTCCCATGCAGGTCAGCATGAGATTTCATCATACTACTCAGAATGGCAGGCAGTTTAAAACTTATGAATTATTTATTTCTGGAATTCTCCATTTAATCTTTTTGGACTGTTGGTAACTAAAACTGTGGACTGTAAAACTGTGGATATTGACCAGGCGCGGTGGCTCAACGCTTGTAATCCCAGCGCTTTGGGTGACCGAAGCGAGCAGATCACAATGTCAGGAGTTTGAGACCAACCTGGCCAACATTGTGAAACCCTGTCTCTACTAAAAATAAAAAAAAATTGGCCATGCATGGTGGCAGGTACCCGTATATAATCCCAGCTACTCAGGAGGCTGAGGCAAGAGAATCATTTGAACCCAGGAGTCGGAGGTTGCAGTTAGCCGAGACCACACGGCTGCACTCCAGCCTGGGCAACAGAGGAAGACTCTGTCTCAAAAACAAACAAACAAAAAACTGGATAACTGGGGACTACTGTAATTACTGATGCCATGAAAGATTACACATTGATCAGGCGTGGCAGCTCTTGCCTGTAATCCCAGCACTTTGGGAGGCCAAGGCAGGTGGATTGCCTGAGTTCAAGACCAGCCTGGCCAGCATGGTCAAACCTCATCTCTAGTAAAAATACAAAAATTAGCCAGGCGTGGTGGCAGGTGCCTGTAATCCTAGCTACTCGGGAAGCTGAAGCAGAAGAATTACTTGAACCCAGGAGGCGGAGGTTGCAGTGGGCCAGCATCAAGGGCTGTAAACCAGATTTTCCCTACTCATTTTCATTTTCAACAACACAGAGGGGAAAAAAAAATGACAAAAAAGATTGAAATGAGAGGGCAAAACTGGGAACTTTATGTGTGTATGTGTTTATATTTTATTTTATTTGAGACAGAGTTTCCCTCTTGTTGCCCAGGCTGGAGTGCGATGGTGCAGTCTTGGCTCACTGCATCCTCTGCGTCCCAGCTTCAAGCAATTCTCCTACCTCAGCCTCCCAAGTAGCTGCGATTACAGGCATGCACCACCATGCCCAGCTAATTTTGTATTTTTGGTAGAGATGGGATTTCTCCACGTTGGTCAGGCTGGTCTCGAACTCCCAGTCTCAGGTGATCCTCCTGCCTTGGCCCTCCAAAGTGCTGGGATTACAGGTGTGAGCCACCACGTCTGGCCTATTTATTTATTTTTGAGCCAGACTCTCGCTCTGTTGCCCACGGTGGAATGCTGTAGCTCAGTCTTGGCTCACTGCAACTTCTGCCTCCTGGGATCAAGTGTTTCTCTTGCCTCAGCCTCCTGAGTAGCTGAGATTACAGGCACCACCACTCCCAGCAAATTTTTTTTTTGTATTTTTAGTAAAGATGGGGTTTTGCCATGTTGGCCAGGACAGTCTGGAACTCCTGGCCTCAAGTGATCCACCCATCTCAGCCTCCGAAAGTGCTGGGATTGCAGGCATGAGCCACCATGCTCAGCTCAGAAACACAGATTTTAAAAATAATACCCAAAAGTCCAAAAATACTCAGTAGACATTTGGAAACATATAACTCTAATGAAAAGGAATGACAAAAAGAAAAATACAGAGAAATATAGTAAGTTAGCAATGGAATCATAAGTGAATCTCTGAAAAAAAACCTTTCTGTGTTTATTAAATATGAAAGGGTTATAGCTTGGGGCCTATTGGAAATGTGAATGTGAAGGAAATTGAGTTTGTCAGTGACCAGATTCTTATGTCAACCTTCCTTCTTTCTGCCCTTTCACTAGTACTATTTAGGACCCTACGTTTTTATTGTCTTCACCGGCTTCCTCGTTACCTTCCTGATCTTTACCTTCTTCAAAGTCCCTGAGACCCGTGGCAGGACTTTTGAGGATATCACGCGGGCCTTTGAAGGGCAGGCACATGGTGCAGATCGATCCGGGAAGGAAGGCGTCGTGGAGATGAACAGCATCGAGCCTGCTAAGGAGACCACCACCAGTGTCTAAGTCACGGCTCCTTCCACCTCCCTCCCGGCATGGGAACGCCACCTCTCCCTGAACGTCAGAGAGACCTCATCAGGATGAACCCAGGACGGCTTCTGAATGCTGCTATGTGATTCCTTTCTTATCCCATGCACTCCATGAGCACCCCAAGGCTGGGGTTTGTTGGATTTTTAATGGCTTTGAAAATATTTTGTTTCCTGGACATTCTCTTCTGCTTAGGAGAGACCAAGTGAACCTACCTTCATTTCAGGAGGGATTGGCCGCTTGGCATGTGACAACTTTGCCAGCTTTTCCTCCCTTGGGTTCTAATATTGCCCCACTAGGGCATATAGGAGAGGAAAAGTAAGGTGCAGTTCCCCCAGACTCAGACTCATCAGGAAGCAGATGAGTGTGGAAGGCAGAGGGGCTTTATGTAAGAGCACCTTCTTCACTTCCACACAGCTCTACACGGCAGGTCAGCTTGAGTTTTATTTATTTTATGCTCTGGTTTAATTACATATTTTTTTTTTTTTAACTTTAAGTTGCAGGATACCTGTGCAGAATGTCCAGGTTTGTTACATAGGTATACATGTGCCATGCTGGAAATATTTATTTTTTTAAGTGTAATTTTGCCAAATAATAAAAACAGAAGGAAATTGTGGTTAGAGGGAGGAGTTTAAAGAGAGGTTATAGAGTAGAAGATTTGATACTGGCGAAGTTAAGGTGCACTAAGCAGTTCGGGAGAAATGCAGTTCATTATTGGTGCCTGAGGTCTGCATGTTACCTCTTAACAATTTCTGCCCCTCAGATGGAAACTCTTGAATTTAATTTCTCATAAAAGTCACCTGCCTGTGTATTAAAGCTACTGATTTCCTTGGAACTTTTTTCTTTAATAGTTTACGTGTAGTAGCGATTCTCCTGCCTCAGCCTCCGGAGTAGCTGGTATCACAGGCATGCACCACTATGCCCGGCTAATTTTGTATTTTTAGTAGGACAGGGTTTCTCCAAGCTGGTCAGGCTGGTCTTCAACTCCCGACCTCAGGTGCTCCACCAGCCTTGCCTTCCAAAATGCTGGAATTACAGGCATGAGCCACTGCACCTGGCCTAATTGACTTTTTTGGTGTGGTTTTGTTGTTGTGTTTTTCATTTGGGATTTTTGGGTTTTTTTTTTTTTTTTTTTGAGACTGAGTTTCGCTCTTGTTACCCAGGCTGGAGTGCAATGGCGCGATCTCGGCTCACCGCAACCTCCGCCTCCTGGGTTCAGGCAATTCTCCTGCCTCAGCCTCCTGAGTAGCTGGGATTACAGGCACGCGCCACCATGCCCAGCTGATTTTTTGTATTTTTAGTAGAGACGGGGTTTTACCATGTTGACCAGGATGGTCTCGATCTCTTGACCTCGTGATCCACCCGCCTCGGCCTCCCAAAGTGCTGGGATTACAGGCATGAGCCACCGCGCCCGGCCCCGATTTTTGGGTTTTTTGAGACAAGAGTCTCATTGTGTTGCCCAGGCTGCAGTGCAGTGGTATGATCTTGGCTCACTGCAACCTTTGCCTTCCAGATTCAAGAAATTATCCTGCCTTAGCCTCCCAAGTGTGCGACCCTTGGTTGTGGGACCCCAACCCACGGAGGCAGGCACCCAGTAGACATGAGGCAGGACGCATGGTGACCGGTACCGACTTTATTGGGATCTCCGGGCGACTCAGGGGGACGGGGATGAATCGCGCTCGCTTTCTTTGTTCGGTTGACTTTATAGGGACAGAGGGCCTGGGGCGGTAGGAGAGCTGACCTGGCAGGTAGTAATTGGCTAGGTTGATTGCTGGGCAGGAAGCCTGCCGGGGCGGGAGCTTGTGGGACGGGAGGTTACGGGAGAGCTGGTGGGGCGGATGGTGATTGGTTCAGTGGGCCGCTGGGCGGGAAGGTTGCTGGTCTTGGGTCCGGCCAGGATAGAGTGAGATAAGGGGCCTTCCCTGTGGGGGAGGAAGGGCCTTCCTTTTCGGGAATTAGGCCCTTTCCACATGGCTGGGGAACGGGGCCAAAAGTCCTCTACCAGACACCAAGTAGCTGAGACTACAGATGCAGCCCATCACACCTGGGTAATTTTTGTACTTTTAGTAGAGAGGGAGTTTCACCATGTTAGCCAGGCTGGTCTCACTCCTGACCTCAGGTGATCCACCCACCTTGGCCTCCCAAAGTGCTAGGATTACAGGCATGAGGCACCGCGCCTGGCCTAATTGATGTTAATTAAGCGCATCAGTCTGAGTCCTATCAGAAGCCAAAAATCTGGCCATCTGGCCAGGTGCGGTGGCTCATGCCTGTAATCCCCGAACTTTGGAAGGCCGAGGCGGGAAGATCACCTGAGGTCAGAAATTCGAGACCAGCCTGACCAACATGGTGAAATCCTGTCTCTACTAAAAATACAAAAATTAGCCAGGCATGGTGATATATGCCTGTAATCCCAGCTACTCAGGAGGCTGAGGCAGGAGAATTGCTTGAACCCAGGAGGAGGAGGTTGCAATGAGCCAAGATCAGGTCACTGCACTCCATCCTGGGCGACAGAACAAGACTCTTGTCTCCAAAAAAAAAAAAAAAAAGAAGACAAAAATCACACATTTTTTTACAGGGAGAGGTTAATATAAAGAATATCAAGCTATAATAAAAGTAACTGTAAGAAGTAAGAGAAAATGCTGTTTCCTAGGGCTGAGGGCGATTATCCAAGAAAGGACATACTTGGAAGAAAGGCCACTGCCGTCTCTTCAAAACTGAGGTGCACACTGTACTGGAGAATGTAGAGTCGCAGGCCACTGGATAGCAGAGAAGTTTGGAGGTTTGCCCAGGCCAGTGCTGGTGTGCAGTCCCTGGGCAAGCAGGGAACACACAGCTGGTGACCAGACATGCATATGTGCAGAGGGAGTCCAGGCACAGAGGGGTAGGAGGCCTGGAGCGTGGCATCCCTGTGGAAAGTGACCTCCAGGCCAGGGCGTGGCTGGGGCAGGTCACCACCAAGTTTCCTCTCGTCTACACTGTTGACCTACGGTTCGGCCACTGGAACCAGCAATAGAACCGCCTTTCATCCTGCGGTACCCTTCCAGACCATCTTCTGAGAAAGCATTGTTCTTAGTACTCTTAAAAAAAAAAATGCTTAAAGGAATTCCATTCATTTAAAAGGAGGTATTGAGGGATGAATTTGGAGTTGACAGACAATATATTGATCACTAGCACAGTAAGTGTTAGATGGCTGGGTAGGTAACAGTGGGTTTTGGTTGAGAGGCTGTCCCCCTTCCACACCTCCCAAAGCCACCTGGGGTTTCAGAGAAAATTCAAGTTAAAACTTGTCCCCCACCCTGACAGCCCCCCTCCTTTTTGTGGTTTTTTTTTTTTTTTTTTTTTTTTTTTGAATCGAGTGTTGGTGGAAGAAACTTGGCCAAGGTTCCCCAAGTGGAGGTTCAGCTAGGGGTCACCTGCCAAGTGGGGGGCAAGTGAGACCAAAAAAAAAAAAAAACGGTGGAGGGAACACCTCTGGGCCTGGAGTGTCATAGCCGCAAGATGCTGTTGCAGCCAGACTGCCGGTGAGACTTGTGCGGCCCGCTCCGGCTTCAGCTCTGGCTCCGGGCTTCGGGCCTTCATCACACTGTCCTCTATCATCATGAGCTGTGGATACTCAAAGAATGGCACCTATGAATCATCTAGTAACAAATCTGTCTTTTTAATCAGGGGCCTTCCATGCACTGATGTGGCTGAAACTGCAGTTCTCACCAACCTTCACCCTCTTCGTGCCCCCAGCGAGCACTGAGCCCAAGCCCAGCAGCCCCAGATTTGGAGATCCTGCAAAAGGTAGGGGCTGGCCGGGCACTATGGCTCACACCAGTAATCCCAGCACTTTGGGAGGCCGTGGCAGGAGCATCAGAAGGCCAGGAGTTCGAGACCAGCCTGGCCAACCTGGTGAAACCCCATCTCTATTAAAAATACAAAAATTAGCCAGTTGTGGCGGCACATGTCTGTAGTCCCAGCTACTCAGGAGACTGAGGCAGGAGAATCACTTGAATACAGAAGGCAGAGATTACAGTGAACCGAGATTGTAATGCTGCACTCCAGCCTAGGTGACTCCATCTCAAAAAAAAGAAAGGGAGCCTCAGTGGCTTGTCCTGGCACTTGAGGAGGCAAAGCTATGCGTTCGAGGCCAGCCTGGGCAACATAAGAACCACTCATTCATTAAAACAAACAAAAGTAAAAAAATAAATAAAATAAAAAGGCAGGGCCTGGGTCTCACCGGCTCCCCGAGAGTCCCCTTCACTCTGCAGGCTTGGGCAGCCTCAGAACCCTGTTATTCTTACATGGTTCTGCTCATGATTACCAATATTCTTTGCTTTTCACCCAGGATATACCTGGAACCCAGTGACCTTGACCTACTTTAAAAGGCAGGCTTCAAATGCAAGTCAGTGAATTTAACTGCCCTTTCCGAATTGCTCTAGGCTGTGTTACTTGATAGAGTTGAATGCTGAGTTGGGATACATTTCAGGGATAACATTCAAATTCATTTATTTCTTCCTTTTTTTCTTTTCTTTTCTTTTCTTTTTTTTTTTTTTTTTTTTTTTTTTTTTTTGTACCTGGTAAGTATATGTTGTGTTTTTTTATTTTTTTGAGACAGAGTCTCACTCCTTCGCCTGGAGCCAGGCCGGATACAATGGCGAGACCTCGGCTCACTGCAGTCTCCGCCTCCCGGGTTCAAGCAATTCTCCTGCCACAGCCTCCTGAGTAGCTGAGACTACAGGCCAGTGCCACCACGCCCGGCTAATTTTTGTATTTTTAGTAGAGACAGGGTTTCACCACATTGGCCAGGATGATCTCAATCTCTTGACCTCGTGGTCTGCCCGCCTCGGCCTCCCAAAGTGCTGGGATTACAGGCGTGAGCCACTGCACCCGGCCTCTTCCTTTTTTTCTTTCTTTTTTTTTTTTTTTGAGATGGAGTCTCACTGTCTCCAGCCTGGAGTGCAGTGGTACAATCTCGGCTCACTGCAACCTCCAACTCTCTAGTTCAAGCAATTCTCCTGTATCAGCCTCCTGAGTAGCTGGATTAAGGCACGTACCACCACACCCAGTTAATTTTTGTATTTTTAGTAGAGACAGGGTTTCACCATGTTAGCCAGGATGGTCTCGATCTCCTGACCTCGTGATCTGCCCGCCTCGGCCTCCCAAAGTGCTGGGATGACAAGCATGAACCACTGCCCCCGACCAATTTCCTTTTTTTTTTTTAATTTTTATTTATTTATTTATTTATTTATATTTTTTTAGTAGAGACGGTTTCACCATCTTATCCAGGCTGGACTTGAATTTCTAACCTCGTGATCCATCCGCCTCGGCCTCCCAAAGTAGTGCTGGGATTACAGGCGTGAGCCACTGCGCCGGGCCCAAATTTCATTTTTTAAAATGAGGAAATTGGTCAGACTTGAGCCTGTCATCCCAGCACTTTGGGAAGCTGAGGCGGGAGAATCACTTGAACCTGGGAGGCGGAGGTTGCAGTGGCCCAAGATCCTGCCATTGTACGCCAGCGTGGGTGACAGATGGAGACGCCGTCTCAAATAAATTAACAAACAATCAAAAACAAAGTGAAAGAAGCCAGTCATAAAAGACCACATATTATATTACTCAATTTATGTGAGATTTCCATTATAGGCTGTTCTACGGTGAGAAAGAAGATAGATTTAGTGGTGGTCTTGGAAGAGAAGAGGAGGCGGTGAAAACAGGGAGGGCCAAGTGTGGCGGCTCACGCCTGTGATCCCAGCACTTCAGGAGGCCGAGGCAGGAGTGTCACTTGAGCTCAGGGGTTCAAGACCAGCCTAGGCAACATGGGGAGACCCCCATCTCTACAAAAAATTTAAAATTTAGCCAGGTATGGTTGGCACATGCCTGTGGTCCCAGCTACTGGTGAGGCTGAGGCAGGAGGATCGCCTGAGCCCAGGAGGTCGAGGTTGCAGTGAGCCGAGGTCACACCACCGCACTCCAGCTTGGGTGACAGAAGGAGATCCTGTCTTAAAATATAAAAGAAAAGATGTAAAGCCAAAATATCCTCTGATAGGAAAGTGGTAAACATAAATTTGTAAACGTTCGTGTAATGTAGTACCATGCAGATCCTCTGCATAATTAGGAAGATATTTTGTGCTGCTATGTTGTAATATTTATATCACTGAGGAAAGAAAACTAGTCAGAGAATAAATCTTCAGTATGGCCCCATTTGTTAAAATAAAAAAAGAAGGAAGACAAGAAAAGGAATCTTACTTATGTAGGCTTAGGTAAGCCTGGAGAGTTTCTGGAGGGATATTGAATAAATGGTTAATAATGGTTACCTCTGAATAATGCAAAGAAATCTTATTGAGAAGACCTTTACTTTTCCATTTTTCCCATCTTGTGTTTTTTAAATATTTTCCATGAGTATATTCTACTTTTGAAAATGTACGTACACACAACAAAAATTTAGAAAATTCTCAATCATCTATTGATTGATTTGATTGAGATGGAATCTCGTTCTGTCACCAAGGCTGGAGTGCAGTGGCGCAGTCTCAGCTCACTGCAACCTCTGCCTCCTGGGTTCAAACAATTGTCCTGCCCCAGACTCCCGACTAGCAGGCACGCACCACCATGCCCAACTAATTTTTTGATTTTTTTTTTTTTTTTT
>NW_016107784.1:401194-402837 GCF_001604975.1 Cebus imitator | reverse complement strand
AAAAAAAAAAAAAAGAATACACTAAGTTTGGACCAGCCCATGTTGCTCATGCCTATAATCCCAGCTCTTTGAAAGGTCAAGGCAGGGCAATAGGTTGAGGCCAAGAGTTCAAGCTTGGCCGGGACAACATAGCAAGACCCCAGTCTCTACAAAATAAATAATTTCATAAAAACATCAGTGTAGTGGTGCATGTAATTCTAGCCACTGGAGAGGCTGAGGCAGGAGGATAACTTGAGCCCAGGAGTTTGAGGTTGGGGTGAACTATGATCACACTACTGCACTCCAGCCTGGGTGACGGTGACAGAGCCAGACCCTGTCTCAAAATAATAATAATAAAATTTAAATGCTCATGTAAATTTAAAATGAAAAAAAAAACAGCAATAATAAAAAATAATATGATTTAGGCCGGGCGTGATGGCTCACGCCTGTAATCCCAGCACTTTGGGAGGCTGAGGCAGGCGGATCACCTGAGGTCGGGATTTCGAGAGCAGCCTGACCAACATGGTGAAACCATGTCTCTAAAAAATAAAAATAATAATAATGTGATTTAAAAGCTGAATGTATTTCTCACTCCTCCATAGCCTACAGAAAACTGAAATCTTTTTTTCTTTTGAAAAAAATGAGGAATGAACCCAGGGCCTTGTGCAGAAAGCTCAGATTTTATGGCTGGAAGTGCCCAACACCAGCAGAGCAGTTTGAAATTAGGAGTGAATCCTACCAAAAACAACTCAAAAGGCCATGGCAGGGGGGAACACAGAGAAAGTCATTCCTAAAAGTCTGATCATACTTTCTGCCAAAATTCCTGGCTGACCAGCGAATTTTGCAGGCCCAGGTAAGTCTGCAGGCCAGAAAGCAGCAGAGGAAACGACAGATCAGGACAGAGAGATAAGCTGTTGCACACTGCTGGGAAGATAACGTTTATGCCTAGTAGAGCAAAAATACAAAATCCCCAGAAGAACACAACAGAATCCAGAATTTCTACAACGTAATATCTACAACATCAAGCTTTCTTTTATTTTTTATTTATTTATTTTTTAAGACGGGGTTTCACCGTGTTGGTCAGGCTGGTCTTGAACTCCCGACCTCAGGTGATCCACCCGCCTTGGCCTCCAAAGTGCTTGGATTACAGGCGTGAGCCACCATGCCCGGCCAACATCAAGCTTTCAACCCAAAATGACTAGCTCATGTCATCCCCACAAGTGTTGGACTGTGAAATACTCCTAAAGACTGGAGGTAGTGCTGGGCGTGGTGGCTCAAGCCTGTAACCCCAGCACTTTGGGAGGCTGAGGTGGGCAGATCATGAGATCAAGAGATTGACACCATCCTTGCCAACATGGTGAAACCCCGTATCTACTAAAAATACAAAAATTAGCCAGGCGTGGTGGCGTGTACCTGTAGTCTCAGCTACTCGGGAGGCTGAGGCAGAATTGCTTGAACCCGGGAGGCGGAGGTTGCGGTGAGCCGAGATTGCGCCACTGCACTCCAACCTGGCAACAGAGCAAGACTCCGTCACAGAAGAAAGAAAAAAAAAGTTTTCCGGCGTTCAAGGTGTCGAAGCGAGGATGTGGTGGGTCCTCTGGTGTGAAATTCCGGATTTCCTTGGGTCTTCCGGTTGGAGCTGTGATCAACTGTGCTGACAACAC
>NW_016107784.1:397188-398199 GCF_001604975.1 Cebus imitator | reverse complement strand
TGACCAGGATGGTCTCGATCTCTTGACCTCGTGATCCACCCGCCTTGGCCTCCCAAAGTGCTGGGATTACAGGCTTGAGCCACCGCGCCCGGCATGTTTTTTGGTTTTTATTTATTTATTTATTTTTTCTTTGTTGAGGCGGAGTTTCAATCTTGTAGCCCAGGCTGGAATTCAATGATGCTATCTTGGCCCACCACAACGTCTGCCTCCCAGGTTCAAACAATTCTGCCTCAGCCTCCCGAGTAGCTGGGATTACAGGCATGCACCATCACACCCAGCTAATTTTGTATTTTTAGTAGAGATGGTGTTTATCCATGTTGGTCTGGCTGGTCTCAAACTCCCAACCTCAGGTTATCTGCCTGCCTCGACCTCCCAAAGTGCTGGGATTACAGGTGTGAGTCACGGCCCCCGGCCCAGATTTCTTTTCTCAATGTCCTCAGCAAATCTGTATCTTTTTTTTTCTTTGTTGTTGTTGTTGTTAGCAAATCTGTATATTTATTGCAATACCTAAACACACTCTTCCAAGAACATTTCCATGTCTGCCTGCTGGCTTGGTTTACAAACCACTATGACTCAAAAAAGCAGTGTTACTTATTCTGCTAAGGTTTTCAATGAGTTTTCTCTCAGGGCCTCCAGTTTATTCCATTTAGAGGATCTCCAACTTCATCAGGTACATCTGAGTATATCTGATACATCATTGTACATTGATTTCTATCTTGAACCACATGTAATTGAATAATATGTCTGGGTATCTATTCCCTTGTCCCTTAACATGTGATGGTTAAGGAAAGTTCCCTAACATTGTAAAACAGTTGGAAGATTGGTGAGCCCATTGCAACGGTTGACCACTAGGGGGGGTGTGACTCTCTAAGTGAGTTTAACATTGATTTATGGCTTTGCCCAAAAACAGACAGCCTAGGCCGGGCGCGGTGGCTCAAGCCTGTAATCCCAGCACTTTGGGAGGCCGAGGCGGGTGGATCACGAGGCCAAGAGATCGAGACCATCCTGGTC
>NW_016107784.1:388230-394033 GCF_001604975.1 Cebus imitator | reverse complement strand
AAAAAAAAAAAAAAAAAAACTTGCAAGGCACGGTGGCTCACGCCTGTAATCCCAAGAATTTTGGAAGGTCAGGAGTTCAAGACCAGCTTGGAGTGCAGGGGAGCAATCTCAGCTGATTGCAGCCTCTGCCTCCTGGGTTCAAGTGATTATGCTGACCCAACCCCCCAAATAGCTGGGACTACAGGCGTGTACCACCACACCCAGCTAATTTTTTGTATTTTTGGTAGAGATGGGGTTTTTGCCATGTTGGCCAGGCTGGTCTTAAACTCCTGACCTCATGATCCACCCACCTCGGCTTCCCAAAGTGCTGGGATCACAGGCATGAGCCACGGCACAAGGCCTGTTTTTCTAACTAATAATATGTGATCTAAACTAAAGTTGGCTATTATTTTTTAAGAGACAGGATCTCCCTCTGTCACCCAGGCTGGAGTGCACCATAGGCTGCACACCCAGGCTGGAGTACAATCATAACTCACTGCAACCTCAAACTCCTGTGCTCAGGCAATCCTCTTGTCTCAGCCTCTTGGCTGGCTAGGACCAAAGCCACGCACCATCACACCTGGCTAATTTTTTTTTTTTTTTCGATAAAGACGAGGTTTCACCATGTTGGTCAGGCTGGTCTTGAACTCCTGACCTGAGGTGATCCGCCCACCTCGGCCTCTCAGAGTGCTGGGATTACAGGCGTGAGCCACCATGCACGGCCACACCTGACTAATTTTTAAAACTTTTCTGTGGACATGGAATCTTACTATGTTGACCAGGCCGGTCTTACCCTTGACCTCAAGTGATCCTTCAACCTTGGCCCCTCAAAATACTGGGCGGGTGGATCACTTGAGGTCAGGAGTTTGAGACCAGCTTGGCAAATAATGTAAAACCCCCTCTACTAAAAATACAAAAAAATTAGCTGGGCTTAGTGATGGGCGCCTGTAATCCCAGCTGCAGAGGGGACTGAGGCAGGAGAATCATTTGAACCTGGGAGGCAGAGGTTGTGGTAAGCAGAGATTCAGCAACTGCACTCCAGCCTGGGCATCAGAGCAAGACTCCCTCTCAAAAAAAAAAAAAAAAANCTCTTGTCTCCACGGCTGCGGTGCAGTGGCGACATCTCTGCTCACTACATTCTGTGCCTCCCAGGTTCAAAGGATTCTCCTGCCTCAGCCCCCAGCTAATTTTTTAATTTTTTTTTTTTTTTGAGACGGAGTTTTGCTCTTGTCTCCACGGCTGCGGTGCAGTGGCGACATCTCTGCTCACTACATTCTGTGCCTCCCAGGTTCAAAGGATTCTCCTGCCTCAGCCTCCTGAGTAGCTGGGATTACTTGCAGGTGTGCACCACCACCACGTCACCCCCCCAGCTAATTTTTTTGGTATTCTTAGTAGAAACGGAGTTTCACCATGTTGGCCAGGCTGGTTTCTAAGACCTGACCGCAAAAGATCCATCCACCTGCCTCAGCCTCCCAAAGTGCTGGGATTTACAGGCATAAGCCACCAAGCCCAGCACGAAGAGAATTTTTTTCTTAGGTTCACAATGTTTTTAAGGAGAGAGAATGTGAACAAACCTGACAGGGAATATACTCAGTAGTCAATTGATGTTGAAGCATTAACTATATTTAAATAGATAAGGTGCATTAATCCCATAGTGAGTTCCAAAATTATTATTCATTTTCTTTCCTTTTTTTTTTTTTTTTTTCAGTTCCAAAATTATTAAAGTTCAGTTGCTCAATTAGGATGGAAGCAGGCCTCTTGTAAAGTCAAGTCTAATCAACGTTTGAGTTATGCCTTAATATGAATGGTCCTAGGGAGAAATTAGCTTGACCACCCCAGTGGAGATTCCAGATGACAAGTGAAGCCCCTTAGTGCAAAGAGCAATGCCCATGTCACAGGCCAGGCTTGAAAGATTAGCTTTGGACTAGGCACAGGGGCTCATGCCTATAATCCCAGCACTTTCGGAGGCTGAGATGGGAGGATCACCTGAGGTCAGGAGTTCGAGACCAGCCTGGCCAACATGGTGAAACCCCATTTCTTTTTTTTTGTTTTTAATAGAGATGGTGTTTTTCCATGTTGGTCAGGCTGGTCTCAAATGCCCGACTTTGGGTGATCCGCCTGCCTCAACCTCCCAAAGTGCTGGGATTACAGGCGTGGGCCACCGTGCCCGGCCAAAACCCCATATCTACTAAAAATACAAAAATTAGCTGAGCGTGGCGTGCACCTGTAATCCCAGCTACTCAGGAGGCTGAGGTAGGAGAACTGCTTGAACCTGGGAGGCAGAGGTTACAGTGAGCCACTGCACTCCAGCCTGGGAAGAAGATCGAGACTCCATATCAAAAAAAAAAAAAAAAAAGGCCAGGCGCAATGGCTCACACCTGTAATCCCAGTACTTTGGGAGGTTCAGACAGGCAGATCTCGAGGTCAGGAGTTCAAGACCAGCATGGCCAACATGGTGAAACCACATCTCTACTAAAAATACAAAAATTAGCCGGGCATGGTGGCAGGTGCCTGTAAAATCCCAGCTACTTGGGAGGCTGGGGCAGGAGAATCTCTTGAACCCGGGAGGCGGAGGTTGCAGTGAGCCGAGACGTGCCATGGCACTCCAGCCTGGGCAACAGAGTGAGACTCTGTCTCAAAAAAAAAAAAAAAAAAAAGGAAAAAAAAAGCTGGGCCCGGTGGCTCAGGCCTGTAATCCCAGCACTTTGGGTGGTGGAGGCAGGCGGATCACAAGGTCAGGAGTTCAAGACTAGCCTGGCCAACATGGTAAAACTACGTATCTACTAAAAATACAAAAATTAGCCAGGCGTGGTGGCATGCGCCTGTAATTCCCAGCTACTCGGGAGGCTGAGGCACAAGAATCTGTTGAACCGGGAGGCGGAGGTTACAGTGAGCCAAGATCACAACACTGTACTCCAGCCTGGCTGACAGAGACTCTGTCTCAAAAAAAAAAAGAAAGAAACAAAGATTAGCTTAGAGGCTAACTATCTTCCTATTGCAGCCTGAGCTCTCAGGGGCTGCAAGAGGGCTGAAAGCAGAGTGCAGCATGTTAGAGTACACACTCATTAAATGAACAAAAACAAAAAACAAAGAGGCTTCCTTTGTGCACAGGCTGGAGTCCCGTGGTGCAATCACAGCTCACTGCAGCCCCCATATCCTGGGCTCAAGGGATCACACTGCCTCCGCCTTCAGAGTAGCTAGAACTACAGGTGTACACAACCACACTTGGCCATATATATATATATATATATATATATATTTTTTTTTTTTTTTTTTTTTGTAGAGCTGGGGCCTCACAATGCTGCCCAAGCTGGTCTCAAGCAATCCACCTATCTGGGCCTCCCAAAGTGTTAGGATCACAGGCGTGAGCTTCCTCGCCCCTCCTACAGCATACATTCTTGATCTTCTGAGAAGTAATCAACAAAAGGTAACTCTGCTACTGCCTAAGCTTTCAAAGTGTCTGTAAAAGTCTTGAGTTTACATGTATTTTTGAAGTTCAGTAGTTGAGGTCTAAATGCCTGCCGTTGGGATTGGGTCTGATCAAGTTTGATGTTAACATTCTTGAGGGAATTGAGAAGTTCACTCCAAGTTCTCACATATAGGGTCTCATAAGAGGGGAGTTCACTCCGCATCAAACTACATACTATTTCAAACCTATATAACATAGTGCAACAGAGAAAAATATCGGGGGCTTTGGAGTCAAGCAATTAAGGGCTTGAATCCAGATTTTACCGCATATAATCACAACCAGCATCACGTTTGGCATGCTGCGTCAGCTCCACTGGCTCACTGCAACCTCCACCTCCCGGGTTCAAGTGCTTCTCCTGCCTCAGCCTCCTGAGTATCTGGGACTACAGGCTCAAGCTACCATGCCCAGCTTATTTTTGTATTTTTAGTAGAGACGGAGTTTTTACTATGTTGGCTAGGCTGGTCTCAAACTCCCGGCTTCAGGGGATCCGCCTGCCTCAACCTCCCAAAGTGTTGGGATTACAGGCATGAGCCACCGAGCCCGGCCCAATCTTTAGCTTTCTTACCACGCAAACGGTAGTTAACCTCAGATTATAGCTTAAGGTTCAAGTGAAGTACAGCTTATATTTTCCCATGTAATTGAGTGCTATGCAAATCTAAAGTACTCTCAAAGGTATTTACTTCCAAATTGGAACTCTTTTTTTTTTTTTACTATTTTATTTTCTTTTGGAGACAGGGTCTCACTGTTTGCTAGCCTGGAGTGCAGTGGTGCAATCTCGGCTCACTGCAACCTCTGCCTCCCAGGTTCAAGCGATTCTCCTGCCTCAGCCTCCTGAGTAGCTGGGATTATAGGTACGCATCACCACGGCTGACTACTTTTTGTATTTTTAGTAGAGATGGGGTTTCACTACGTTGGCCAGGCTGGTCTCGAACTCCTGACTTCAGGTGATCCACCCACCTTGGCCTCCCAAAGTGCTAGAAATAGAAGCATGAGACACCATGCCTGGCCTGCAAATAAATTTCATAGCTTCTCAATGGACCAAGGAGAACTACTTTAGTGGCCAGGAATACCTGTCCCTTTGTCTCTCTGGTAAGAGCACACTTACACCCATGTGTCCAGGTACATCTCTTCTGCAGATCCAGGGCCCTAAACAAATCTCAAATTGTCATCCTTGCTTCTTGTCCTTAGCTGTTGTGACTCAGAGGACATATAAACACTGCCACCCTTTCTACCCCACATGCACCTTATCCTAATGGATTCATGTAGCCCATCTTTTTGCCTGTGTTTTGTTACATGTATTAATTGATTTCATACCATTGTAGCATCTCGATTTGATCTGAGAGCTTTTCCGTTTTGTAATAACTTGCTTGGTAGTATCATCGGAGGTAGTGCTACCATCGCATTGAAGCAATTTCCCTTTTACAATTCTCAGGGACATTTTCTTTGGGTACCTGAGTTTACACCAACTACCCAGAAGGCAGGCACAGCTTAAGGAGAGACTCACCACCAGCAGCTTCTTTTCAGTCAGGCTTCCCTTCAACCTCACACCCAGGAGCCCATTCACATTCCTACATTTCGGTAGCCTTAGTCGAACTAACTTCCTGTGCCAGAAGCTTTTGTCCGTCCCAGTTGTCTTCTTTCTTTAACAAATTCCTTCCTCTCCTGCCTGAGTCAGAGCCCATGGGGGCCCCAGGAGGCATGCAGCGTTTACCGAGGGCCTCCCCCGTTTTCCTGCCTGTCTGGCAGTTGTTTGCCTTTACTTTCAGGTTTGTAGTCACAGCCTGCTTTTCCACCTGCAGACACACCAGCTGTTCTGAATGGCGGGATTATTTAGCGTAGAATTAACCTCGTCCTTCACCCCGAGAACCGGGTGCTTGAAATTCACTAATCAAGGTCTGTATTCCTCCCACTTCTGAGCTTTGAATTTATATTATGGAATTCAGAAAACCCAAGCAAATTTAATCAATGCTTCTGTCAGGTACAAACTGAAATGGAAATGGAAGCTGAAAAATCAAGAAAATGAATTTTAAAACTAAAATCTGGCAAAGTTGCTAAAATATAATATTGGAAGTAACACACACCTCCTTTTGGTAAAAGCACGAAGAAAGCAAAATTTCCTAAGGGAAAGGAAGAGATGTGGAAAGGAGAGCCTGGCACATCAATTTATACTATTGTTTTTGCATAATCTCTTACTATTATTTATTTTTATTTTATTCTGAGACAATGTCTTGCTCTGTCGCCCAGGCTGGAGCGGGGAGCGGGGTGACATCTCAGTTTACTGCAACCTTCTCCTCCTGGGTTCAAGCAATTCTCCTGCCTCAGTCTCTGAGTAGCTGGGATTACGGGCACAGGACA
>NW_016107784.1:385196-386913 GCF_001604975.1 Cebus imitator | reverse complement strand
AAAAAAAAAAAAAAAAAAAAGGCCAGGTGCAGTGGCTCATGCCTGTAATCCCAGCACTTTGAGAGGCCAAGGCAGGTGGGTCAGGAGTTCCAGACCAGCCTGGCAAACATGGCTAATCCCCGTCTCTACTACAAATACAAAAGTTAACTGGGCATGGCGGTGCACGCTTGTAATCCCAGCTACTAGAGAGGCTGAGGCAGGAAAAGAATCACTTGAACTGGGGAGGTGGAGGTTGCAGTGAGCCCAGATTGCCCCAACGCACTCCATGCTGTGCGACAGAGTGAGACTCTGGCTCAAAAAAACAAAAAAATCAGCCGGGCGTGATGGCTCACGCCTGTAATTCAAGCATTTTGGAGGCCAAGGCGGGCGGATCACCTTAGGTCGGGAGTTCAAGACCAGGCTGACCAACATGGTGAAACCCCGTCTTTTTTGTAAAAAATAAAATTTAAAAAGGCTGTCATTTCAAAAATAAAAAAAGTTGTGTCAGTGCACTCCAGCCTGGACAACAGAGTGGACCAAAATCAAACAGTAAAATAAATAATATAGACATACACACTTGCAACTATCCCTAACTTCTTTTGGCCAGCATCTAGACAATTACATTGGATAGGCTTAGAGAGTGACATCGGACATTTGGGAAAATAACAAACAAGAAGATTGGAAAAAAACCCCTTTGGTCATCCTCTGCCTCATGCTGCTTCAGAGTGAAGGGAAGCGCTCCCAGATCAGATGCATTTAGGGCAGGGACAAGATGGGAAAAGAACGGCTAAGGATTATAATTCATAGATGCCTGCATCGCTGCTCTTAAGGTAAGAACATCGATCTATTTCAACTTAAATATTGGCCTCTGATGAAAACTTTAAATGTTAACATTAATTATATTCATATAGTGAAATAACCCATTGTATTTGTAGACTAGCTACAAAGCACAGAAGTGCCCTTAAAAAAAAAAAAAAAAAAAAAAACCTGGCAGATTTATTTTTAGGGTAGAGTTTGCTGTTGTTGCCCTGGCTGGAGTGCAATGGCATGATCTTGGCTCACTGCAACCTCCGCCTCCCGGGTTCAAGCGATTCTCCTATCTCAGCCTCACAAGTAGCTAGGACTACAGGCGCGCGCCCCCACACTAAGCTGCTTCTAAGATAAGTCTTCTCAGCTAATTTCTTCCTTCAGTCAACCAAAAATGTAACAAAAACTTATGTTTACGCTGTATTTTTAGTCATTGAAACACTAGGTGAAATCTGGGTAAAGTCAACTAAAGGAAAAATGGTTGTTTCATTTATTTGTACTTAAACCAGCCAAAGTAGCACTAATGTCATTATGATCAGCAAATATAAGACGTCTTTCTATAAATATTAGCATACCAACAATTCAGGGAATATAGCAAAACAGAGCCAAAAAGGGTGAGGAAATCAATACATTATGTATGTTACAGCTTAACCCCTTACCTCAGAGTTTTTTTAATTTTTTTTTTAGAGACAGGGTTTCACCAAGTTGGCCCGGCTGACCTCAGATGATCCGCCTTCCTCGGCCTCCCAAAGTGCTGGGATTACAGGTGCGAGCCACTGTCCCCAGCCATACCTGTTTTAAAAAAATAAGTACAGGCCGGGCACGGTGGCTCACGCCTGTAATCCCAGCACTTTGGGAGGCCGAGGCGGGTGGATCACGAGGTCAAGAGATCGAGACCATCCTGGTCAACATGGTGAAACCCCGTCTCTAA
>NW_016107784.1:381914-383441 GCF_001604975.1 Cebus imitator | reverse complement strand
AAAAAAAAAAAAAGAATACTGCTAACATTTATTCCTGCCGGCGCCATGTCTCAGGCCTATAATCTCAACACTTTGGAAGGCCAAGGTGGGCAGATTGCTTGAGCCCAAGAGCTCAGGCCAGCCTGGCCAACATAAGGAAACCCATCTCTACAAAAATACAAAAAATTAGCTGGGTGTAATGCTGCATGTCTGCAGTCCCAGCTTCTCAGGAGGTTGAGGTGGGAGGATCATTTGCACCCAGGAAGTAAATGTTGCAGTGAGCAGAGATTGTACCACTGCACTCTAGCCTGGACGACGGAGCAAGATTGTCCTCAAAAAAAAAAAAAAAAAAAAAGACATTTGGATAGAAAATAAAGGCTAGCTAAGGCCAGGCGTGGTGGTTCATGGCTGTAATTCTAGTGCTTTGGGAGGCTGAGGCGGATGGATCGCATGAACTCCATCCTGGGCAACATGGTGATACCCAGGCTACTGAAAATACAAAAAAATTCGCCAGTTGTAGTGGGGGACGGCTGTAATCCCAGCTACTTGGGAGTCTGAAGCAGGAGAATCCCTTGAACCTGGAGGTGGAGATTTCATTCATTTGTACTTAAACCAGCCAAAGTAGAATTGATGTCATTACAACTTCTCATTATGCCAAATTATAACACCACTGCGCTCCAACTTGGGCAACACAGCGACACTCGTGAGAAGGAAATAAAGGAAATAAAGCCTAGAAGAGGATAAGGCAATTAATGAAAGAAAATGACCAGGCCGGCGCGGTGGCTCACGCCTGTAATCCCAGCACTTTGGGAGGCCGAGGCAGGTGGATCACAAGGTCAGGAGTTCGAGACCAGCCTGGCCAAGATGTTGAAACCCCCGTCTCTACTAAAAATACAAAAATTAGCTGGGCATGGTGGCACACGCCTGTAATCCCAGCTACTCAGGAGGCTGAGGCAAGAGAATCGCTTGAACCTCGGAGGCGGAGGTTGCAGTGAGCTGAGATCGTGCCATTGCACTCCAGCCTGGGTGACAGAGTGAGACTCTGTCTAAAAAAAAAAAAAAAAAAAAAAAAAATGACCAATAATTAATGAACAGTGATTGGCCTTATTAGCAAGCAAATGCACACAGATAAAAACGAAACAAGCTGGAGTTTGCTGGCAGAAAGAAAAAAAAAATTATTTTAATGAGAACCAGTGTGAGTACAGATTCTCCTAACCTCGAAAGTAGAGTTACATACTTCTTTTTGATTAAGAAAACATTGGACCGGGCACGGTGGCTCATACCTGTAATACCAGCACTTTGGGAGGCTGAGGCAGGTGGATTGCCTGAGGTCAGGAGTTCGAGACCACCCTGGCCAACATAGTGAATTCCCATCTCTACTAAAACTACAAAAAATTAGCCAGGCGTGGTGTCACATGCCTGTAATCCCAGCTACTTGGGAGGCTGAGGCAGGAGAGTCACTTGAACCCAGGAAGCAGAGGTTGCAGTGAGCAGAGATTGTGCCATTACACTCCACCCTGGGTAACGAGCGAAACTCCGTCCCAAAAA
>NW_016107784.1:373929-378974 GCF_001604975.1 Cebus imitator | reverse complement strand
CAAAAAAAAAGAAAAAAAAAAAAAAACAAACTGTCACTTTATGTGTGCTAAAGAAAACATGCCCACTTGCTCATTCCCAAACCCAGCCCTGTATTTTTAACACTGTAAATTATAAAGATGACAAGGTGCTGTGGCTCAAGCCTGTAATCCCAACACCTTGGGAGGCCGAGGCGGGCGGATCACCTGAGGTCAGAAGTTTGAGACCAGCCTGCCCAAGATGGTGAAGACCTGTCTCTACTAAAAAATACAAAAACTTAGACAGGCATGGTGGTGCATGCCTGTAATCCCAGCTACTCAAGAGGCTGAGGCAGGAGAATCACTTGAACCCGGGAGGCGGAGATTGCAGTGAGCCAAGATTGAGCCATTGCGCTCCAGCCTGGGCAACAAGAGCAAAACTCTCTCAAAAAAAAAAAAAAAAAGGAAAACAAGGTGACATTCAAATCTAAGGCGCAAATACAGCAATCGTGTTTACTTGTTCCTCTCACAACCTCATCTTTAGAAGTGAGTTCATAATGTAAATGCAGTTTTTAAGCTGGTTTTTTTCTTAGCGCCCCCCCCCCATTTTTAAGCTATTTTATACCATCAGTGTTACCAAAGGCATTCACTTTTAAATTTTTTAAAACCTCTGAAAAATTGATTTTCAAGAAAGTGGTAGCGGTTTTATGAGTATTCCTCACCCATTGCTGCTGCCGTCAGAAGCATGAGTGCTAGCACAGGTCTTGAAGTCAAATTGGACTTCTAGCTAAGTCCTATTTGAGTGTCAGTAGATTAAACTTTTTGGAATTAATCTTTACCAGAAAGTTGGGTCAACACTTCTCAGGGCCTTAGGAGAAGTAAACATGGGAGGCGCTCCCAAACTCAGCTGTCCAGTAACCTCCACAAACCCAGAGAATAGAGGAGAGCCAGCCATTACTGACACGGAAAGAATGTAATTACATAAATCACGTATTAATTACATAAATCTCATCATGATTTCCCTTGCCATTTTTGGCAAAACAAAAACATGATGCTATCCCGCAGCTGTGATGTCAGGTCTTCTGGTTAATTAGCAATAACATCTGCTATAACTGTGTGCCCAGTGCTATGTGAAGATGTACGCATCACCCTCATTTAACTATGATGATACATTTTTGTTTCCACCGTGCCTAAACCCATAGGTTCTCATATTTACAGTGCAGTGCTCAGCTGCCTAATTCTGTCCTTCAGCTCAGTGCACATTCCTGAGACCTGGGACACAGTTCAAAGGGCAGGTGCCACCAAAGTTACAATCGAAAGGGGGGTTTCCAGAGGGCTGGTTGATAGTATCACTTGCTTATTAGTGATGGGTATCATTGCTCAAGAGGGAAATTATCTCTTAATTCTCTTTTTTTATTTTCCCTTAAGGAACTTGGCCTTTCAAGGATGAATCTTTTTGCACCAGGTGGGGTGGCTCACCCTGTAATCCTAGAAGTTAGCACTTTGGGAGGCTGAGGTGCATGATCACCTAAGGTCAGGAGTTCGAGATCAGCCTGGCCAACACGGCAAAATCCTGTCTCTATTAAAAAAAAAAAAAAAGGATAAATTTGTTTCTTACCAGTCTCTGTGTGAGCCATCTCTGCAGAAGACATTTGCAAGGATGGATAATTTTCTTCAGGCTCACAAATCACAGGCGCAGGTGAAGATTCTCCACAGTCGGATGCTTCGGTGCAAGGCAGGCTTTGTGAACAAACTGGATCCATACTCATGTTATTATTGGGGAAGAGGATGAAAAAATTTAAGACCTGGACTGGAAAAATGGCTAAGGCAGCCTTAAGACTTTTTTCTGGAAAATTTTAGAGAAATATGACCTCCAGAAGCAAAGTATCAGGAAGTTGGAATGAAGTGAGTCACCTCCGCAGTAACTGGAGGCAACCAGCTGAGTCCAGCAAAACGTTAACATCCTGGAGGCTCTAGATTTATAATGAAGGCTCTATCACCCTGAGACCCACCCCTCCTGGCGGGCACACCCCCCTCCGACCCACCCTTGTGAATTCTCAGTTAATCCCGTCTGCCAGTCTCACCATGGCCATTGTAATGCAAAAGTAACGGCGCAGTAACCCAGACTAGCGGGGGAGCTGGAAAGCTGGGCAGAGGGGACCCTGAAAACAAACCCAGCAATAAATACTTCTAGGTTCACTACTTTTCAACTTTTTAAATGAGGAATGGCTCAACAGGAATGGGATAAAACTTTAATATTTTAAAAATAAAAAGGCCGGGCACGGTGGCTCACGCCTGTAAGTGGAAGTAGATACCTCGTAAGGCAGATTATGAGGTCACAGGCCGAGACCATCCTGGTCAACACGGTGAAACCCCGTCTCTACTAAATATACAGAAGTAGCCAGGCTGGTGGGGGGCGCCTGTTGTCCCAGCTATTCGGTAGACTGAGGCAGAATTGCTTGAACCCGTAAGGGAGAGATTGTAGTGAGCCGAGATCACTCCACTGCACTCCAGCCCAGCAACAGAGCAAGACTCCGAGTCAAAAAAAAAATCATATATATATACATATATATGTATAGACATGTATATATATATGTGTGTGTGTATATATATACATACATATATACGTGTCTATACATATATATGTACATACAAAAATTAGCCGGGCATGGTGAGGGGGCCCCGGTAGTCACAGCTACTTGGCAGGTTGAGGCGGGAGAATCCCTTGAACCCGGGAGGCAGAGGTTGAGGTGAGCTGATATCCTGTCACTATACTCCAGCCTGGGCGACAGAGCAGGACTATGTCTCAAAAGAAAAAAAAAAAGGATGAGTGCACCCTCAATTTCTGAAGTTACTGAAATTCTCATTGGGGAAATTTCTTGATTTGAGATAACTTGGTGTCTCAAAGTCTGTCTAGTTTGGGCAGAAATTTCAACTAGCTCCATTTTCTTCTTTGATTCACTCTGAGGTCATAGTAAAACACAACACAGGCATCAGTTAATGTTCAAAACGGTACTTGTTTTCAGCCCCTACCTAGTTCCCTTCAGTTTGGTCTCCTGTCTGTCCCTCCTCCCAGGCAGTCGACTTCTGGCTTTTTTCCTCTGATATTGTCATGTCTTTCAGGACTACTCCATGCTCATCCTGTGTTTGGGTTTTGCTTTGTTTTGCTTTTGCAGGGTGAAGGGAGGTATGGTTTCCAAAGGAACAAAGTTTTTAGAGTGGGGTTCTAGCACTAACATTTGTGGACAAAGTCTGCAGTTTTCGATTTTCCTTCCTGTTCCCAAACCCAACATTTTAGAAACCTAAGATTTCTTCTTCTTTTCCAATCTCCCACCCCGAAAAGTAAACTCTTAATCAAATCCCGATGATGTCATTTTTGAAGACACAACTCTGACTCTCTCCTCTGCACTCTGCCTCTGGGGTCTGCACCCGGAGCAGCTGGCTTTACTCCCACGCAAGCTGACTTTTGTTCACCATGCAAAGGCTCCAGCTGTTGAGAGTGGAAGTATTGCTGGGTGCGAAGCAAGGAGAGGAAACGTGGCCTAATCTTTTCTCTTCTCAGACCTCCATTCTGGAGAAGAGTAAGAATAGGGGTGTGGGGAGCAGGTAAGTGGAAGTAGATACATCATGCTTCAGGCAGATAGTCTGTGTATTGTTAGAAATAGGAAGATTTGTTTAAAAAAAGGGAAAAACCTGCCTTCCTTTCATTCTTAATCAGCACAGTTTGGTAAGTGGGGACTGTCAAGGCCACCAAGACACACCAAGGTTGAGTTTGCCCGCAGCTCTGGAAAGGGCAGGTACCAGAAGCTTTGTTCTTTGCAGAAGGGGGTCTTTGCATAAAAGCCTGACTGAATTCCCCCATCCCCCACCATCTGTCCCATTGTGTCTAGGGAAAGCGCCTCCGGAGTGAAAGACCAACGGGAAGGGGGCGGGTGGCTGGAAGGCCGACTTACTACATTATTTGCCAAGAAAAACAATTTGAATAAAGTTGAGGTTTAGGAGGCTGTCTGATTTTGAATTTTTGGAACAGGCTATCGTAAAAAGGTGTTAAAATGAGCTAATAGGCCAGGCACGGTGGCTCACTCCTGTAATCCCAACACTTTATGAGGCCCAAGGTGGGTGGATCAGGAGTTCAAGACCAGTGTGGCCAACATGCTGAAACTCTGTCTCGACTAGAAATTGAAAAATTAACTGGACGTTGTGGTTCATGCCTGTAATCTCAGCTACTAGGGAGGCTGAGACAGGAGAATCACTTGAACCCGAGAGGCGGAAGTTGCAGTGAGCCCAGATTGCGCCACTGCACTCCAGCCTGAGCAGCAGAATGAGACCCTGTCTCAAAAAAAAAAAAAAAAAAAGTGATGGCCGGGTGAGGTGGCTCACATCTGTAATCCCAGCACTTTGGGAGGCCGAGGTGGACAGATCACCTGAGGTCGGGAATTTGAGACCAGCCTGACCAACATGGAGAAACCCTGTCTCTAAAAAAAAGGTGCTAACAATTTAGTAGAGTAGATCAAATAGATGAAAAGGAAAATTATAATGTTAATTATAATGATAATGTTGTGTAGTAAGTACTAAAAAAATGCACTGGATGCTAAGAGAGTAGAAATAATGGAGGTTGGGGTCGAGGAGGGATGGGCAGGGAGGACTGGACAATCGTCAGTGATCTAAGAAGGAAAAATGTGGAGTGAAGGGAATTCCAGAAAATTAACAGTTTGGGTAAAGGCATGAGAGAAAATGATGGGTTCCAAAATGTTCAACAGGACTTACAGGCAGGGGTGCAACAGGAGGGAGTTTGGGGAGAGAACACAGCAACTAACACTCAGTGAGGATCTTTCCATCAGAGGCACGTGAACCAGAACAATTCCATATTAAATAGGAGCTGGGTAAAATGAGGATGAAACCTACTGGGCTACATTCCCAGACAGTCAAGGCATGGGAAGTCACAGGATGAGGTGGGAAGTCAGCACAAAATACAGGTCATAAAGGCCTTGCTGATGAAACAGGGTACAGTAAAGGAGCTGACCAAAACCCACCAAAACCAAAACGGGAGATTTTTTAAATAATTAGAGTAGGGCCGGGCGCGGTGGCTC
>NW_016107784.1:369510-373615 GCF_001604975.1 Cebus imitator | reverse complement strand
AAAAAAAAAAAAAAAAAAAAAAAAAAAAAAAATAATAATAATAATAATTAGAGTAATAGGATTTGGATAGGGCAATAGGCAGCCTTGAAGATAATTAGAAAAGGTCAAGTGGGCTGGGAATGGGGGCTCACACCTGTAGTCTCAGCAGTTTGGGAGGCCGAGGTGGGTGGATCACAAGGTCAGGAGTTGGAGACCAGGCTGGCAAACATGGTGAAACCCCATCTCTACTAACAATACAAAAATCAGCTGCTCGTGGTGGCAGGTGCCTGTAATCCCCGTTGCTGGGAGGCTGAGGCAGGAGGAGGGCCAGGAGGTGGAGGTTGCAGTGAGCCAAGATCGCGCCACTGCACTCCAGCCTGGGTGACAGAACAAGACTCTCTCTAAAAAAAAAAAAAGAAAAAGAAAAGGTCAGATCAGGTGCAGCTTGGGTTGACACACATGCCAAATGTGAACATACCCTTTGTCCAGGTGACACAGGTAATATACATTCTATCTATCTGTCTGTCTATCTATCTATCTGTCTACCTACCTACCTATCTGCCTACCTACGTATCTGATTTATCTCCCTACTACCACTAGGATGTAAGCTCTGTGAGAGGAATTTTTTTGTTGTTTGTTAAGACGGGGCTTCACCCTTGTTGCCCAGGCTAGAGTGCAATGGTGCAATCTCTGCCTCCCGGGTTAAAGCAATTCTCCTGCCTCAGCCTCCCAAGTAGCTGGGATTACAGGCACACACCACCACGCCTGGCTAATTTTTTTGTGTTTTTAGTAGAGACGGGGTTCGCCATGTTGGCGAGGCTGGTCTCAAACTCCTGACCTCAGGTGATTCACCCACCTCAGCCTCCCAAAGTGCTGGGATTACAGGTGTGAGCCACCAAGCACAGCCTATTTTTATTTTTTGCCTGTTTTATTCATTGTCTTATCTGCGGCCCCAGAAGAGTATGTATGGTTCATTCAGCAGCATCCTCAGCACCACCTGAGAGCTTATTAGAGATGCTGATTGACAGGCTTCACCACTGAATAGGAATCTTTGGTGGGAGGGACTGGGAATCTGTGTTTTAAAGTTCTCCCTGTGATTTTTGTTTTTTTCATGACAGTCCCCCATTGAAACCAGGTGATTTGAATGCTATTGTTTAAGAACTACTCTCCTAGAGAGAACCAGGCAAAAAGTAGAAAATCATTATTTGTTGATGAAGGAATGGGCTTAAATGAGAACTAGGGTTTTGTAAACAAAGAGAGTTTAGGAGTCATTTCCTGACATTTAAATATTGAACTGCACATCAATGTGATATACAAAATAACTCTTAAAAACAACAATGCTCTTTGCCTCAGGTCCTGTAAACTGACAATTCCATGAGCCTTGAACAATGAGTCTTTAATTTACAACAAACAGTCCTCCTTCCTCTGGGAGGCAGAGTACTCTCCAATTACCAGCGATGGAAAGATGAACAGCACAGCTACTGACACTGCTAGTTTAGAGATCACAAATGGAATTATACAGGATATTCTTCACTTATTTTGCCTGTTATACCTATAAGAACACAAGCTGCCGGGCAGGGTGGCTCAAGCCTGTAATCCCAGCACTTTGGAAGGTTGAATCGGGTGGATCACAAGGTCAGGAGTTCGAGACCAGCCTGACCAACATGGTGAAACCCCCGTCTCTACTAAAGATAGAAAAATTAGCCAGGCATGATGGTGTGGGCCTGTGATCGCAGCTACTCAGGAGTCTGAGGCAGGAAAGTTGGTTGAACCCCGGAGGCAGAGTTTGTGGTAAGCTGAGATCAAGCCACTGCACTCCAGCCTGGGCAACAACAGTGAAACTCCTTCTCAAATCAAAACAAAACAAAAGAAAACAAACCAACAAAAACCCGACGAATTTTTTGTTTTTAAATTTTATTTTATTTTATTTATTTATTTTTTTTTTTTTTGAGACGGAGTTTCACTCATGTTACCCAGGCTGGAGTGCAATGGCGCGATCTCGGCTCACCGCAACCTCTGCCTCCTGGGTTCAGGCAATTCTCCTGCCTCAGCCTCCTGAGTAGCTGGGATTATAGGCACGCGCCACCATGCCCAGCTAATTTTTTGTATTTTTGGTAGAGACGGGGTTTCACCATGTTGACCAGGATGGTCTCGATCTCTTGACCTTGTGATCCACCCGCCTCAGCCTCCCAAAGTGCTGGGATTACAGGCTTGAGCCACCGCGCCCGGCCTTAAATTTTATTTTTTTATTATTTTTTTTTCCTATGATGCTGGAAAAAAACTTCTGACTCAGCTTTGAATTTGTCAGATCTTACTCTAACTAAAGATTTTTGATATTCAAGGACTGAATTATACTATGTATACCAAATTCTAAGGTGTACTGTAGAGTTCAGAAGACTAAACCATCAAACCGAATTATTAAAAATAGTCCTGACTGGCCTGGCTCGGTGGCTCACACCTGTAATCCCACCACTTTGGGAGGCCGAGGTGGGCGGATCACCTTAGGTCAGGAGTTCGAGACCAGACTGACCAACAAGGAGAAACTCCGTCTCTACTAAAAATACAAAATTAGCTGGAATGGTGGCACATGCCTGTAATCTCAGCTACTCAGTAGGCTGAGGCAAAAGAATCCCTTGAACCCGGGAGGCAGAGGTGGAGGTTGTGGTGAGCCACGATTGTGCCAATGCACTCCAACCTGGGCAACAAGACCAAAACTCTGTCTCTAAAAAAAAAGAAATAAAAAAAAAAGCCCTGATCGTTTTTTTGTTTTTCTTTTTTGGTTCCTGAAAAATAGGGGGGGGGGGGAAATGTCCTGACCTTGAACCACACTGTTGTTACCAGCGTATTGATGACTTCCTTTTTCCCACCCTACCCTCAGGGGCTCTTTGACCCAATGTAAAAGGGATTTCTTTGTCACCTCTAATAAGTCTAGGCCGCAGGGAGAGGAGGAATATCTAAGAATCCCTTTCAAAGTTTAGCAAACATAGAACCTTGCTCTGGAACAGTACAATATTACTGGCCAGAAGAGAATCCCCTCTTCAATTTCTGGGTAGGTGTTAGAAGAGGAGGAAGAAGAACGTGTGGGAGGAGATGAGGGAGGTGCAGTGATGATGATGGTGTTGGGGAGATAACTGTGCAGCATCTATGACAATTCTCTTATCGTGACCTTCGCTGTTGCTCCAATTAGCTGATGTAGGGTGAAATAAAGCTGTTGACCCTCACAATACAGCACCCAAATAGTGAACTATCTAGATAGTGATATACATTAATTGATTGTTCAGGGTCAGTTACAGATCAAACTCCTTGCTCCACTCTTCCTCACTTGTCACTGCTGCTCTAGACTAGTATTAAAAGCTTTTTACAGGCCGGGCGTGGTGGCTCACACCTGTAATCTCAGCATTTTGGGAGGCCGAGGCGGGCAGATCACCTGAGGTCAGGAGTTCAAGACCAGCCTGGCCAACATGGTGAAACCCCATCTTAAAAAAAAAAAAAAGCTTTTTACAAAAAGAAATAAATATTATATTTAGAATATTGCACGACATCAGAGTATTTTAGTTATTTTAAAGGGGTTGGAGGAAGAGGGAGCAAGAGGTCCCTGCCTCCAGGAGTAAATAAATCTAACTATGTGAAATAAAGAGTTCAGCTCAGTGCAGTGGCTCCAGCCTGTAATCCCAGCACTTTGGGAGGCCAAGGCAGGTAGATCACAAGGTCAGGAGTTCAAGACCAGCCTGGCCAAGATCGTGAAACCCTATCTCTACTAAAAATACAAAAATTAGCTGGGTGTGGTGTAATCCCAGCTACTCGGGAGGTTGAGGCACAGAATTGCTTGAACCTGGGAAGTGGAGGTGTCAGGGAGCCAAGATCGTGCCATTGCACTCCAGTCTGGGAGACAGAGCTAGACTCCCTCTCAAAAGAACAAAATACAACAAAAGCACAAAGAGTTCAAAGCTAGGGCACATAGTGTAATGTTGAGAAGGAAATTTACATTCAAGAAAGCATTTGCTAGGCCAGGAGCAGTGACTCATGCCTGTAATCCCACCACTTTGGGAGTCCAAAGCAGGTGGATCATCTGAGGCAAGGGTTCGAGACCAGCCTGGCCAATATAGTGAAACTGTCTCTACTAAAA
>NW_016107784.1:368031-368912 GCF_001604975.1 Cebus imitator | reverse complement strand
CTAGGATTACAGGCGTGAGCCACCGCGCCCGGCCCAGTTTTCTTTTTTTCTTAAATTTGAGTTGAAAAACAAATTCCATATGGTGAACAAATCTCAAGTAAATATATTTTATTAGAAACAGAGCCTCACTCGTCACCCTGGCTAGAATGCAGTGCCCAGGTCTCTGCTCACTGCAGCCTCCACCTTCAGGTTCAAGTGATTCTCCTGCCTCAGCCTCCCAAGTAGGTGGGATTACAGGTGCTCGCCACCATGCCCAGCTAATTTTTTCTACTTTTAGTAGAGACAGGGTTTCACTATGTTGTCCAGGCTGGTCTTGAACTCCTGATCTCAGGTGATCCACTCGCCTCGGCATCCAAACTGCTGGGATTACAGTCATGAGCCCCCACACCCAGCCTAAATAAATATCTTTTTTCTTTTTTTTTTTTTGAGACCAGAGTCTTGCCCTGTTGCTCAAGCTGGTGTGTACTGGCATGGTCGCGGCTCACTACAACCTCTGTCTCCTGGGTTCAAGCAATTCTCCTGCCTTAGCTTCCTGAGTAGCTGAGATTACAGGCACACACCACCATGCCCAGCTAATTTTTGTGGTTTTTTTTTGTTTGTTTGTTTGTTTTTAGTAGAGACAGGGTTTCGCCATGTTGGCCAGGCTGGTCTCAAACTTCTGACCTTGTGAACCGCCTGCCTTGACCTCCAGAGCGCAGGGATTACAGGCATGAGCCACAGCACCCGGCATATAAATATCTTAACGAATGTTTACTTATATACATAACTTGTGTACAACCTCCCAGATCAAGACAGAGGCATTTCCAGAACCTAGTAGGTTAGCTTGCATTTATGTTAAAGGCCCAGGAATTGCCGGGCGCGGTGGCTCAAGCCTGTAATCC
>NW_016107784.1:361248-363325 GCF_001604975.1 Cebus imitator | reverse complement strand
GCAACCTCCGCCTCCTGGGTTCAGGCAATTCTCCTGCCTCAGCCTCCTGAGTAGCTGGGACTACAGGCACGCGCCACCATGCCCAGCTAATTTTTTGTAGTTTTAGTAGAGACTGGGTTTCACCATGTTGACCAGGATGGTCTCGATCTTTTGACCTTGTGATCCACCCACCTTGGCCTCCCAAAGTGCTGGGATTACAGGCTTGAGCCACCGCGCCCGGCCAAGAAATTCTTACTTTATATTCACAGAACACAGACCACCAGTGTAAAACAGGAGAAAGCACCAAATAAAAAGCCAGTGAAAATAAGAAAAAAAGGAGAGCTGCCAATGAAAGCTAACAGTAGTATATTTGTATATAACTATTAAAAGGATATTTATTCCATTCTAACAATCCTAGGTATTTTTTATTCACAAATCCATTATAAAATCTAGCAGGATTGCCGGGCGCGGTGGCTCAAGCCTGTAATCCCAGCACTTTGGGAGGCCGAGGCGGGTGGATCACGAGGTCAAGAGATCGAGACCATCCTGGTCAACAAGGTGAAACCCCGTCTCTACTAAAAATACAAAAATTAGCTGGGCATGATGGTGCGTGCCTGTAGTCCCAGCTACTCGGGAGGCTGAGGCAGGAGAATTGCTTGAACCCAGGAGGCGGAGGTTGCGGTGAGCCGAGATTGTGCCATTGCACTCCAGTCTAGGCAACAACAGCGAAACTCCGTCTCAAAAAAAATAAATAAATAAATTTTAAAAAATAAATAAATAAAAGCCATGACGTCTTCACGCTCTGTTTTCTGGGATTCCTCTGGCTCCTCCTCTGCTTCATCCACATGAATGGTGAATGCAGACTGTTTACTCTTTGCTTTCCAAGAAGGAACGGTGAAGATGCTCATCATTGCGGCCAGGCGTGGTGGCTCACGCCTGAAATCCAAGCACTTTGGAGGCCAAGGCAGGGGGATCACCTGAGGTCGGGACTTCAAGACCAGCCTGAGCAACATGGTGAAACCCCGTCTTTAAAAAAAAAAATAGAAGTGGGACCAAAACAAAGGGGCCGGGAGCGGACTTACCTCACCTTCGTCCACTTCACCGTACGTCTCGGCCTGGCCGCCGACCCCAAGGAGCGGTCCGACTATGTCCAACATGGAGAAACACCTGTTCAACCTAAAGTTCGCGGCCAAAGAACGGAGCAGGAGTGCCAAAAAATGCGATAAGGAGGAAAAGCCCGAAAAGGCCAAAATTAAAAAGGCCATTCAGAAGGGCAACATGGAAGTTGCGAAGACACACGCCGAAAATGCCATCCGCCAGAAGAACCAAGCAGTGAATTTCTTGAGAATGAGTGCCCGAGTCCATGCAGTGGCTGCCAGGGTCCACACGGCGGTACGATGGGCAAGGTGACCAAGTCAGTGGCTGGTGTGGTTAAGTCGATGGAGGTGACGCTGAAGACCATGAACCTGGATAATATTTCCGCCTTTTTTCTTTTTTCTTTTTTTTTTAAAGACAGGGATTCACCATGTTGGTCAGGCTGGTCTTGAACTCCCAACCTCAGGTGATCCGCCCGCCCAGGCCTCCAAAGTGCTTGGATTACAGGCGTGAGCCACCACGCCCGGCCAATATTAGATTTCCGCCTTGATGGACAAATTCGAACACCAGTTTGAGATTCTGGACGTCCAGACGCAGCAAATGGAAGACACCATGAGCAGCACTACGACACTCACCACTCCCCAGAACCAGGTGGATGTGCTGCTCCAGGAAATGGCATATGAGGCAGGCCTCAACTTCAGCATGGAGCTGCGGCAGGGGCAAACTGGCTCGGTGGGCACAAGCGTGGCTTTGGCGGAACAGGATGAACTGTCTCAGAGACTGGCCTACGTTCGGGATCAAGTGTGACTGCAGAAGCCGCACTGAGGTTTCCTGGCCATAGCCACCCTTTAAATGCTCTCTGTGTGTTAGAGAGATAGTACACCCTAGAAACTCTGAACATGCCAGTATGCTGAAATGCCTTTCTACCTTTGGGTTTACAGCCCCTTCCAGATAAATTAAGAAATTCAGTCTTTCTGCTCTCTCTTTTTTTTTTTGAGACGGA
>NW_016107784.1:355983-358658 GCF_001604975.1 Cebus imitator | reverse complement strand
TGAATAGAAATTCTTAGGGTATGCCGGGCCCAGTGGCTCACACCTGTAATCCCAGCACTTTGGGAGGTTGAGGCGGGCAGATCACCTGAGGTCAGGAGTTCAATACCAGCCTGGCCAACATGGCAAAACCACATCTCTACTAAAAATACAAAAAAAAACCCCGAAAAATAAAAAAAACAAGATCTTGGATAGGGGGCAGGGAAGAAAAGAAAAAATAAAATTAAAAAATTTTTTTAAATAAAATAAATAAATAAAAACAAGATCTTGCCTTTCACAACTACATAGAAGATATTATGCTAAGTGAAATAAGCCAGACAGAAAAAAATATGGCCGGGCGTGGTGGCTCAGGAGTGTAATCCCAGCACTTTGATCACCTGAGGTCAGGAATTTGAGACCAGCATGGCTAACATGGTGAAACCCCGTTTCTACTAGAAATACAAAAAATTAGCTGGGCGTGGTGTTGGACGCCTGTAATCCCAGTTACTTGGAAGGCTGAGGCAGGAGAATCACTTGAACCCAGGAGACAGGTTGCAATGAGCCGAGATCATGCCATCGCACTCTAGCTTGGGCAACAAGAGCAAAACTTTGTCTCAAAACAAAAGAAGGGAGGAAGGAAGGGGAAAAGGAAGGGAAAGGGAAAGGTAAGAAAGGAAAGAAATAGGGGGGTGGGAAGTTGGGGAGAGATAGCATGGGGAGAAATGCCAGATGTAGGTGATGGGGAGGAAGGCAGCAAATCACACTGCCATGTGTGTACCTAGGCAACAATCTTGCGTGTTCTTCACATGTACTCCAAAACCTAAAATGCAATAAAAAATAATAATAATTTTTAAAATGAAAAATAAATAAATAAATGAAATTTTAAAAAGAAAGAAAAGAAAAAAAGAAAAAATGAATGAATGTGCACACCCTTCTATGACCTAATAATTCCAGTTCTTGTTGTAGTCCCTGGAGACATTCCTACATGTGTGCACAAGGAGATACATGAAAGGGTGGTCATTGTCACATTGTTTGTAATATAAATAATTGATATGAGGCAGGGGCTCACGCCTGTAATCCCAGCACTTTGGGAGGCCAAAGTGGGCAGATCACGAGGTCAGGAGTTCAAGACCAGCCTGGGCAATATGGTGAAACCCTATGTGTACTAAAAATACAAAAAATAGCTGAGTGTGGTGGCTGGCGCCTGTAGTCCCAGCTACTCAGGAGGCAGAGGCAGAAGAATCACTTGACCCCAAGAGGCAAAGGTTGCAGTGAGGCCAGATTGAGCCATTGCACTCTAGTCTAGGCGACAGAGCAAGACTGTGTCTCAAAATTATAGTGTACAATATTTATACAGCTAGTGCTCGACTTACGACCACGGTCCGGACCGTGGACTGGTCGTAACACGATTTGGTCGTAAGTTGAGTAGGCTATATATGCACATGGAGATGGTAGTGCTGCCGGAAGCTGGTCCTCACTGTCGTACGCCCAGCTGGGCAACGTTTGCGCTGCCAGACGCGGAGCAGTCGTGGCTAGCGATTGTGGTCATAAAGTCGAATGATCGTTAAGTTGCATAGGTGGTAAGTCGATCAATACCTGTACTGGGAAATAATTTACACTGTGAAATAATTTTTAGTTTTTGTGTGTATGTGTGTGATGGAATCTCACTCTGTTGCCCAGGCTGGAGTGCAATGGTAAGCTCTTGGCTCACTCCAGCCTCCACCTCCCAGGTTCAAGAGATTGCTTTGCCTCAGCCTCCGAGTAGCTGGGATTACAGGCTTGGACCACCACGCCTGGCTAATTTTTGCATTTTTAGTAGAGATGGGGTTTCACCATGTTGGTCAGGCTGCTCTCAAACCCCTGACCTTGGGATCCACCTGCCTAAACCTCCCAAAAATCTGGGATTACAGGCGTGAGCCACCGTGCCCAGATTTTTTTTATTTTTTATTTTATGTGTGTGTGTGTGTGTGTGTGTGTGTGTATTTATATATATATATATAATTTTTTTTTTTTTTTTTAGAGACAGGGTTTCACTATGTTGGCCAGGCTGGTCTCGAACTCCTGACCTTGTGATCCGCCTGCCTCGGCCTCTCAAAGTGCTGGGACTACAGCTGTGAGCCTCCTCCCCCGACTTTTTTTTTTATTTTAATGAAATGAAACAAAACATTTTAAGGTTTTCTTCATAAAGGTTTAATATATATTTTTTGTACCTGTGTAATGGTTTTATACATTTTGGTTAGGTTGATTTCTTTTTTTTTCTTTTTTTTAAGATGGGGTTTCGACATGATGGCCAGGCTGGTTTTGAACTCCTGACCTCAGGTGATCCACCCACCTCGGCCTCCCAAAGTGCTAGGATTATAGGCTTGAGCCACCATGCCCAGCCAGGTTGATTTCTTAAACAATTTATTTATTTATTTATTTATTTATTTATATTTTATTTTATTATTATTTTTTAAGACAGATTTTCACCATATTGGTCAGGCTGGTCTCGAACTCCTGACCTCAGGTGATCCACCCGCCTCAGCCTCCCAAAGTGCTGGGATTACAGGCGTGAGCCACCGCACTCGGCTAATAATTTATTTATTTTTTCTTTTTTTCTTGAGACAGAGTCTTGCTGTGTCGCCTAGGCTGGAGTGCAGTGGCGTGATGTCAGCTCACTGCAAACTTCACCTCCAGGTTCAAGTGATTCTCCTGCCTCA
>NW_016107784.1:353282-354993 GCF_001604975.1 Cebus imitator | reverse complement strand
GAGGCAGGATCTTGCTTTGTCATCCATGCTGGAGTGCAGTAGTGTAATCATGGCTCACTGTAGTCTCAATTTCCTTTTTTTTTTTTTTGAGACAGAGTTTCACCCTTTTTACCCAGGCTGGAGTGCAATGGCAGGATCTTAGCTCACTACAACCTCTGCCTCCCAGGTTCAAGTGATTCTCCCACCTCAGCCTCCTGAATAGTTGGGACCTCAGGTGTGCACAACCAGGTTTGGCTATTTAATTTTTGGTAGAGATGGGGTCTCATAGCCTAGGCAACATGGTGAAACTGTCTCTACAAAAAGTACAAACAAATAGGCGGGCGTGGTGGCACGTGCCTGCGGTCCCAGCTACTTTGGGAGGAAGAGGTGGGAGAATCACCTGGGCCTGGGGAGGTCAAGGGTGCAGTGAACCGTGATTGCACCATTGCACTTAAGCCCGGGTGACAGAGTGAAAGACATCTGAAGAAGAAAAGAAGAAAAAAAAAGAAAAACGAGAGTACATCAAGAAAGAAGGAACGGTCAATTGTTCCAAACAATGCTGAGGAATAGTTACATGATGACTGAGAAGCCCAGAAACGTGCCATAGCTGGAATGGTGGGGAGTGCTTTAAGGAAGGGAGGTAGGGCCAGGTGCGGTGGCTCATGCCTGTAATCCCAGCACTTTGGAAGGCCGAGGCAGACGGATCACCTGAGGTCAGGAGTTTGAGAGCAGCCTGACCAACATGGACAAACCCTGTCTCTTCTAAAAATACAAAATTAGCTGGGTGTGGTGGCACATGCCTAGAATCCCAGCTACTCGGGAGGCTGAGGAAGGAGGATCGCTTGAAGGCGGGAGGTGGAGGTTGTGAGCAGGGATCGTACCATTGCCCTCCAGCCTGGGCAACAAGAGCAAAACTCTGTATCAAAAAACAAAAACAAACAAAACAATTTCACATATTACTAGTGAAAGAATAAGTTGTGAAATCCATTTTATAGAGCTACATGGAATTTTTTTTTTTTTTTTTGAGATGGAGTCTTACTCTGTTGCCAGGGCTAGAGTGCAGTGGCGTGATCTTGGCTCACTACAACCTCTGCCTCCCGGGTTCAAATGATTCTCCTGCTACAGCCTCCCAAGTAACTGGGATTACAGGCGCCCACCCCTATGCCCAACCTCCTGAGTGGCTGGGACTGCAGGCATGAGCCACTATCCTTGGCTAATTTTTGTATTTTTAGTAGAGGGGGTTTCACCATGTTGGCCAGACTAGTCTTGAACTCCTGACCTCATGTGATCTTCATGCTTTGGCCTCCCAAAGTACTGGGATTACAGGTGGGAGCCACCATGCCTGGCCTCTGATTTTTTAAAAACTGAAGTTTACCAACCACACTGGTATAGGAGCATTTGGATACTCACAAAAGGCTAACATTTTTTGCCAAGTGTGCAAAAGGACAAATGGGTAAGAGAACAAAGGGAATCGAGGATGTTGGTGGCATAGTGATTCAGGGTATTAACTACCTAGTCCAGACTTTGGAACTGAATGAGGCCAGAAGGGTGCTATTAGATCAGAACAAACGGGGGCGTCAAAGCCTAAACTCTCTCTGAGTTTAGAAAAGTGGCCGGGCGCGGTGGCTGACGCCTGTAATCCAAGAACTTTGGAGACCAAGGTGGGCGGATCACCTGAGGTCGGGAGTTCAAGACCAGCCTGACCAACAGGGTGAAACCCCGTCTTTAAAAA
>NW_016107784.1:350451-351879 GCF_001604975.1 Cebus imitator | reverse complement strand
TCTACTAGTGTTACCTTCTTGTCTTCACTTCCTTCTTTGTCCCATTCAATCAAACTGCTCTCAAGAAAAAACCTAAATGACCTTAGTCCTCTGACTCAAGTCACATACCAAAAAACAGTCACTCTTGGCCAGGCACGGTAGCTCACACCTGTAATCTCAGCTATCTGGGAAGCTGAGGCAGGAGAATCGCTTTAACCCAGGTGGAGGTTGCGTGAGCTGAGATTGTGCCACTGCACTTCAGCCTGAGCAACAGAGCAAGACCCTATAACAACAACAAATCACCCTTCCAGAAGCATAATCACGTTTGTAGAGAAAAGTCATGTTTGGAGGGGATGTTTAGAGATATATTGACAAGTTGCAGAATGGATTTCCCATTCAGTCTCAAAACATTTCCAGAGGTTGGTAATTTCTTTATTGATTTTTTTTTCTTAAATAAAATTAACATCCATTTTACCCTATATACAGTAGGGTAAAAATAAAATGTATAAAAACTCCTTTGCACTCCCCTCATTTAGTTCTACTCCACAGAATTAACAATCGTTAATATTTTCTTGTTTATCCTTACGGAATTCCATTTATTGGTAAGAATGGTGTCATATAAAACTCGTTAGCCAGGTGCAATGGCTCCTGCTTGTAATCACAGCATTTCTGGAGGCCAAGGTAGGAAGATTGCTTGAGGGCAGGAGTTCAAGACCAGCATCGGCAATGCAGAGACCCCATCTGTAAAAAAATAAAATCAAAAAAAGTTTCACAACACAGTCTCTCTCTCTCTATATATATATATTTTTCAGATGGATTTTCGCTCTTGTTGCTCAAGCTGGAGTGCAATGGCATGATCTCAGCTCACTGCAACCTCCACCTCCCAGGTTCAAGCAATTCTGCTGCCTCAGCCTCCCAAGAAGCTAGGATTACAGGTGGCCACCACCACACCCAGATATTTTTTTTTTCTTTTTTTTGTTATTTTTAGCAGCGACGGGGTTTCGCCATGTCAGCCAGGCTGGATTTATACTCCTGACCTCAGGTGATCTGCCTGCCTGAGGTCAGGAGCCACTTCACTTGGTCACAGCCTATATATTTAATATATATATCAAAATATGTTAAATCTGGAAAAAAATTTTCACTGAAAGACAAAGTAATCTTTCTAAAATACATTTTAAAATTTCAAAGGGGTAAGAAAGTTATGGAGGCAGAAATGGTGCAAGCACATTAGAAACACCATCATGCAGCTGGGCACAGTGGCTCACGCCTGTAATCCCAGCACTTTGGGAGGCCGAGGCGGGTGGATCACAAGGTCAAGAGATCGAGACCATCCTGGCTAACATGGTGAAACCCCGTCTCTACTAAAAATACAAAAATTAGCTGGGCATGGTGGCGCGTGCCTGTAGTCCCAGCTACTCAGGAGGCTGAGGCAGGAGAATTGCCTGAACC
>NW_016107784.1:347509-349605 GCF_001604975.1 Cebus imitator | reverse complement strand
TACTAAAAATACAAAAATTAGCTGGGTGTGGTGGTACACATCTGTAGTCCCAGCTACTAGAGAGGCCAAGGCATGAGAATTACTTGAACCTGGGAGGTGGAGGTTGCAGTGAGCCAAGATTGCCCCACTGTACTCCAGCCTGGGTGACAGACCAAGACTCTGTCTCAAATTTAAAAAAGCAAAAAGAGCCCATGTGACCTGTGGTGGCTTATTGCTTCTGTGCGGCTACCTTTCCCTGTGCCAAGCTCAGTGCACCAGAGGAGCACACATAGCCAATTTCCCTGCACTGGCTGCCAGGAAGCTGGTCTTGCTCTGTGAGTAACGCATTGCTGCACGCACAGCTTCACTGCGTTGTTGTGCACAACTCTGATACCAAGGTACATGGGCTGGAAGCATTTGGACTTCTATTCCTGTCGGTTGGCACAGTGATGATCTTTGCAGTCCTCCATGTGGTGGGAGGCATCCCCTGGGTGATGGGAACCAGTGTTTAGCGTTCTGCTCCCCTGGGATTGATAATCGGGTGCCCCATATATTGCTTAACAATAATCAAGTGAGATAACATTTAAACATTTCTACATAGATATACACAAATAATATATTAAAATTCTATATACAGTCTAGTGCTGCTAAAAATGTTAATATTGTCCTTATTTCCTTCCAAAAATCACATGAGCTTCTGCCAACAACTGGAGAGGAAAGACAATCATCAGAGATATTTAGCATCGAAGGAACAAATAGGACAAAATTATCAATTCTGTACCACATCAACAAAAAGCTAATGTCTATATTTGCTCATTTGGTAATATGACTACATGTTAAATGGTGGCATGTGTATGTGAGTGTGTGCCTGTGTGTGTTTTGAGTAGTGTGAAAAATAAGGCAGCGTTTTTTCTGTCACTGGCTGGAATGTGAAAAAGTTTATAGGCGTACCCAGTAACATTGGAAACGGGCCATCTCCGGAAGTCAATATATTCCTTCTACTTCCTTATATTTTACAAGAAACACGTACTTACCTCATATGTTTTTTCTTATGCTTTCTCTTGGACATTTCTTTATTATATTTCTTCCTCTTTTTATGGAACCATTGACTTATCTGCAAAAAATGAGGTGTGGGAGCTGATTAATACAGGAATAAGGATATTGGTCTACATGGGTAATAGTACTACACAAGTGACTTTGTCTGTCAATGAAGAAATGTCTGTTAATGCTGTCATACCTGCTTATGTGTCATGTCAAATTCAAATGAGAGTGATAGACTCTCTTGTATTGTGGGGCACTTGTTTAACTTAAACTTTGCCCAGAGAGTGTCCATGAGGGATTTGCTGACTAATCTTGTCTTGGGATACTGTTTCTGTTTCTCATTTTCCCTTTCGCTTTTTACTTCCTGTTCATCTTCCATTTCCTTTTCGATTTCCTCGTCTTTTTCTTGCTCTCTCTTTCCGCCAGCTTCTCCTCCTTCCTCTCTTGATTTCTGCTTTCCCTTTTGTTCATCTTCACTGTAATTTCCATTTGATTGTTCAGGATTTTGATCCCAAGGCATAGCTGGTTGTTTCTGTATAAGATCTGTGGAATAAAATCAAGCTGCAGCTAAATTTGGATTTCAGTTCATATTCAACCATCTCCCATGTGAAAATATGTTTGATTTTCTTAAGTTAGCAATGTTGTACATTGGTGAAAAATACGGAGCAAAGAAAAAGTGAACTTGATGCCTGCCCTGTGGCTCACGCCTGTAATCCCAGCACTTTGGGAGGCCAAGGTGGGTTGATCACGAGGTCAGGAGATGGAGACCATCCTGGCTAACACGGTGAAACCCCAACTCTCCAAAAATACAAAAATTAGCTGGGCGTGGTGGCACACACCTGTAGTCCCAGCTACTTGTGAGGCTGAGGCAGGAGAATTGCTTGAACCCAGAAGGCGGAGGTTGCAGTGAGCCGAGATCATACCACTGCACTCCAGCCTGGCAACAGGGTGGGATACCACCTTAAAAAAAAAAAAAAACAAAGGGCCGGGCGCGGTGGCTCACGCCTGTAATCCCAGCACTTTGGGAGGCTGAGGCGGGTGGATCACGAGGTCAAGAGATCGAGACCATCCTGGTC
>NW_016107784.1:344152-347434 GCF_001604975.1 Cebus imitator | reverse complement strand
AAAAAAAAAAAAAAAAAAAAAAGGCCGGGAATGTGGCTCAAGCCTGTAATCCCAGCACTTTGGGAGGCAGAGGTGTGCAGATCATGAGGTCAGGACTTCGAGACCAACCTGACCAATACGGTAAAACCTCGTCTCTACTAAAAATACAAAAATTAGCTGGGCATAGCGGCGGGCACCTGTAATCCCAGCTACTCAGGAAGCTGAGGCTGGAGAATTGCTTGAACCCGGGAGGAGGCCGCTGCAGTGGGCCGAGATCGCGCCACTGCACCCCACCGTGGGCGACAGCATGAGACTCTGTCTCAAAAAAACAAAAACAAAACAAAACAAAAAAAAACTTATTTGAACTCTAAGGGTCAAATCTGCCAAGTTAAAATTAATGTATTAGCCTCCAGAATATAATGCAGCCGGGCACGGTGGCTCACGCCTGTAATCCAGCATTTTGGGAGGCCGAGGCGGGTGGATCACGATGTCAAAAGATCGAGACCATCCTGGTCAACATGGTGAAACCCCGTCTCTACCAAAAATACAAAAAATCAGCTGGGCATGGTGGCGCGTGCCTGTAATCCCAGCGACTCAGGAAGCTGAGGCAGGAGAATTGCCTGAACCCAGGAGGCGGAGGTTGCGGTGAGCCGAGATCGCGCCATTGCACTCCAGCCTGGGTAACGAGAGCGAGACTCTGTCTCAAAACCAAAACAAAACAAAACAAAAGTATGAAGTAGGTCAATAAATATTAACATGGAACGATGCCCCAGACATATTTTACATAAAAGAGCAATTTTACATTCACATACAGAGGAGTAAATTTCTTCAATTGAAAAATCTTAAAAATGTTCACATAACCAGATGGCTTCACTAGTGAATTCCACCAATGTTTATACAAGAATTAAACCTTTCACAACGCCTTCCAAAAAACAGGAAAGACGATTTCCCAACTTATTCTATGAGATCAGTATTTTTACCCTGCATATAAGTCATAGTTCAACTGGAGAAAGATAAGGCATCAGCAGCAAATATACATTAAGAAATTCATTGCAGGGAATTGGCTTACACAATTTTCGAAATGTCTTGGCAAGTCGGAAAGGATGGCTGGGAACCCTTCAGTGTGAGATGATGCTGCTCTCCCTGGGCGGAATTTCCTCTTAAAGCCTCATCGGCTGGGAACCCTTCAGTGTGAGATGATGCTGCTCTCCCTGGGCGGAATTTCCTCTTAAAGCCTCATCTGATTGAATTAGGTTTACTCAGATTATAATCCCTTTTACTTAAAGACAATTGAGATGGATTTTAATTATATCTAAAAAGCCAGTAGCAAGGCCTGGCGTGGTGGCTCACACCGGTAATCCCAGCCACCGCACTCCAGCCTGGGCAACAGAGCAAGATTCCATCTCAAAATAAAATAAATACGCCGGTAGCACCTAGTGTTTGATTGAATTACTGGGGTCTGATTGAATTACTGGCCTGCCTGCGTTGCCACATTAAAGGCCATCATAACACTAATACTCAAACCAGACAGATACCTCCTCCAAAAAAGTATAGATTAATGTCCCTTATGAAAATGGAGGCAAAAACATCAACAAAATGCTAACAATTCAAAATCCAGCAACATAGTAAAAGGGTTACGCACCATAACCAAGTGGGATTTATTCTAGAAATAACCAGTGTGACTGGTTCAGTATAGGAAAATCAATGTAATACATCATAATAGAATAAAGGGAAAAAAACATGGGATCATCTCAACAGAGGTAGGCAAGGCTGTTTCTCTAAAATTTAAAGAGTGACCCTATGACCTAGCAATTGCCCCCTTTAAACAAAATACATTCTATCTATACAACAGACTATTATTTAGCCACAAAAAGAAATAAAATACTTATTAATGCTCAACATGGGTGAACATCGAACACACGCTAAATTGGGGGGCCAGGTGTGGTGACTCACACCTGCAATTTCAGCACTTTGGGAGGTCGAGGTGAGAGGATTGCTTGAGTCCAGCAGTTGAAAACCAGCTTGGGCGACATAGTGAGATCTCCTCTTCTTAAAAATAAAAAAAATGAGGCCGGGCATGGTGGCTCACGCCTGTAATCCCAGCACTTTGAGAGGCTGAGGCGGGCGGATCACAAGGTTAGGAGTTTGAGACCAGCCTGGCAAATATGGTGAAACCCTGTCTCTACTAAAAATACAAAAATTAGGTGGGCATGGCGGCTCATGACTGTAATCCCAGATACTGGGGAGGCTGAGGCAGGAGAATCTCTGAGGCAGAGGTTGCAGTGAGCCGAGATGGTGCTATAGCACTCCAGCCTGGGCAACAAGAGCGAAACTCCATCTCAAAAAATAATAATAATAAAAATTTTTTAAATGAGGTGAGAGGATCACTTGAGCCCAAGAAATTGAGGCTGCAGTGAGTCCTGATGGCGACACTATATTCCTGCCTGGGTGACAGAGTGAGGAAACCCTGCAGCAACAGGAAGAAAAAAAAACAAAAGAACAAGTGAAAGAAGTCAGATGCAAAAGTCAGACATTATATGACAATGTCCAGTATAGGCAAATCTATAGAGACTGAAAGTAAATTAGTGATTATCAGAGATTAGGGTGGGATAAAATTCGGAGTGTCTGCTAATTGGTGTACCTTTTCTTTTTTTAAAAATAAATTTAGGCCGGGCACGGTGGCTCACGCCTGTAATCCCAGCACTTTGGGAGGCTGAGGTGGGCAGATCATGAGGTCAAAAGATGGAGACCATCCTGGCCAACATGGTGAAACCTCATCTCTACTAAAAATACAAAAATTAGCTGGGCGTGGTCGCGCACACCTGTAGTCCCAGCTACTCGGGAGGCTGAGGCAGGAGAATTGCTTGAACCCGGGAGGCGGAGGTTGCAGTGAGCCGAGATCGCGCCACTGCACTCCAGCCTGGCACCTGGCGATGCAGTGAGACTCTGTCTCAAAAAAATAAATAAAAAAAATAAGTAAAAAATTAAAAAAATTATTTTTAAGAGATGGTGGCGTGGCAGTTCACTATGCTGTTGTTGGTCTTAAAATCCTCAGCTCGAGTGATCTGTCCATCTTGGCATTCTAAAGTGCTGTAATTACAGGCGTGAGCCACTGCAGCAGACCACAAGTTTTCTTTTGTTAGAAAAAAACAGCCGGGCGCGGTGGCTCAAGCCTGTAATCCCAGCACTTTGGGAGGCCGAGGCGGGTGGATCACGAGGTCAAGAGATCGAGACCATCCAGGTCAACATGGTGAAACCCCGTCTCTACCAAAAATACAAAAAATTAGCTGGGCATGGTGGCGC
>NW_016107784.1:341475-343739 GCF_001604975.1 Cebus imitator | reverse complement strand
TTGCGGTGAGCCGAGATTGGGCCATTGCACTCCAGCCTGGGTAACAAGAGCGAAACTGTGTCTCAAAAAAAAAACAAAGACTCTTGGAACGCACATCTCTCTATTGCTACCACTCACCTTCTCAGTTTCTCTTACAGAATGTGATAAAGTATAAGAAAACTTCTTACATTCCTCTAAAGAGTTATCTGTATTTGTTGCTTGCCTGTTGGTGATTTTTCTCCCCTCATTCTCTCTTGAATATTCTCCAATCAGGCTTTTACATCCAACTTCCACACACTCCTCTTCAGAGTCAGACATGAATGACCTTGACGTTGCAAAAATTAAAATGGCCACCAGGCACTGCGGATCTTGCCTGTAATCTCAGCATTTCAGAAGGCCAAGGTGGGCGGATCACCTGAGGCCAGGAGTTTGAAACCAGCCTGACCAACATGGCCAAACCCCTTCTCTACAAAAAATACAAAAATTAGCCACACCTGGTGGTCCACACTTGTAATCCTAGCTACTCGGGAGGCTGAGGCAGGAGAATCACTTGAACCCTGGTGGCAAAGTTTGCAGTGAGCCGAGATTGCCCACTGCACTCTAGCCTGGGTGACAAAGCAAGACTCAGTCTCAAAACAAAAAAATACCAAGAACAACTACAAAAAAAAAACCAAAGTCCAGGCATAGAGGGTCATGTCTGTAATTGCAGCAGTTTGGGAGGCAGAAGTGGGCGGATCATTTAAGGTCAGGAGTCCAGGACCAGCCTGGTCAACATGGTGAAACCCCGTGTCTACTAAAAATACAAAAAATTAGTCAGATGTGCTCTTTTGAACCCCAGGATGGGGAGGTCGCAGTAAACCCAGATCGTGCCACTGCACTCCAGGCTGGGTGACAGAACAAAACTGTGACTCAAGAAACAAGAAAAAAAAGTAAAGAAAATAAATCAAATGGCCAATTCCCAATCCTCCCCTTTTTCTTAAGGGTATCGTGGTGGTGGGACAGTGGGTGGTTTCTTTTTGTTTGTTTTTTTTTGTTAAAATAGAGTCTTGCTCTGAAGCCCAGACTGGAGTGCAGTGGCTCGGTCTCAACTCACTGCAACCTCCGCCTCCTAGGCTCAAAGGATTCTCTTGCCTCAGCCCCCTGAGTAGCTGGGACTACAGGTGTCCATCATCAAGCCTGGCTAATTTTTGTATTTTTGGCGGAGTCGGATCTTGGCCAGGATAGTCTTCAACTCCTGAGCCGAAGCAATCTGCTCCCCTCGGCCTCCCAAAGTGCTGAGATTTCAGGCCTGAGCCACTGTGCCTGGCTTGTCCCCTTCTTACTTACTTGAATCATCAGGGGCTTCTGAAGTATCAGGATCTCTCTCCATGTTAAAAAAGTGTATTCTCCCACTCCCTGGACACCATCCCTTCCTGGGCTTGAGTCAAGGGCTGCTCTTTGAAAGCTTTCTTTGAATCACATTCAAGGTTAAATCCCTTCACCTCTTATCTCCTTCACAGGCACTGCTAATCCAGGTCATCCAATCTCATGGTTTTTAATACTGCCCAAAAAAGGAGATTACTTTCAGATTTTTTTTTTGAGAAGGAGTCTCACAGTGTCACCAGGCTGGAGTGCAGTGGGGAGATCTTGGCTCACTGCAACCTTTGCCTCCTGGGTTCAAGTGATTCTCCTGCCTCAGCCTCCCGAGTAGCTGGGATTACAGGCGCACACCACCAGGCCCAGCTAATTTTTCTATTTTTAGTAGAGATGGGTTTCACCATGTTGACCAGGATGGTCTCATCTCTTGACCTCGTGATCCACCCGCCTCGGCCTCCCAAAGTGCTGGGATTACAGGCGTGAGCCACTGCGACCGGCCTATTTTCAGATTTTTATTTCCAGGCTTGTATGTCAAAATCCCAATTCAATATCTCTGCTTGGATGTCTAATAAGTTATGTGAATTGAACTTAAAATTCCCAAACTCTGTTTATGGCTCCCTTCAGTGAATGCTGACCTATCTTCAGGCCTGTCTATCTTAGTAAAGCCAACTCCAACTCCATCTGCCCAGTGGATTGAATCAAAAACCTCAGTGCTGTCTTTGACTTCTTCCCTTTCTCATAGCTCAACTTAATCTGTCAGAAAATCTTGCTTTCACTGGGCGCGGTGGCTCAAGCCTGTAATCCCAGCACTTTGGAAGGCCGAGGCAGGTGGATCACGAGGTCAAGAGATCGAGACCATCCTGGTCAACACGGTGAAACCCCATCTCTACTAAAAATACAAAAAATTAGCTGGGCATGGTGGCGCGTGC
>NW_016107784.1:339482-341375 GCF_001604975.1 Cebus imitator | reverse complement strand
GAGATCGCGCCATTGCACTCCAGCCTGGGTAACAAGAGCGAAACTCCGTCCCAAAAAAAAAAAAAGAAAAAGAGAGAAAATCTTGCTTTCTTTTCTTTAAAATACCCGGGCGAATTGGCTCATGCCTGTAAACCGACCACTTTGGGAGGCTGAAGGCGGGCAGATCACTGAGGTTGGGAATTCGAGACCAGCCTGACTAACATGGAGAAACCCCATCCCTACTAAAATACATGAAAAAAAAAAATAGCTGGGCATGGTGGCATATACCTGTAGTCCCAGCTACTTGGAAGGCTGAGGCAGGAGAATTGCTTGAACCCAGAAGGCAGATGTTTCAGTGAGCCAAGGTCATACCATTGCACTCCAGCCTGGGCAACAAGAGCGAAACTCCGTCTCAAAAAATATATATATATAGCTGGGCGGGGTGGCTCATGCCTGTAATCCCAGCACTTTGGGAGGCTGAGGTGGGCAGACCACCTGAGGTCAGGAGTTCAAGACCAGCCTGACCAATATGGTGAAACCCCATCTTATAAAATATATATATACATACGTATGTATATATCCAGACAACTGCCACTTCTTACCACCGTCATCTCTCAACTAGATATAGTTTATCTCATAACTCAATCTGCTTCTGCCTTTGTCCATCCCACTCTAAAATCTACTTCCAATACAGCAGAAAGAGTAATCCTTTAAAAATGTAAATCAGCGCAAGGTGTGGTGGCTGACACCTGTAATCCCCACACTTTGGGAGGCCAAGGTGGGCAGATCACATGAGATCAGAAGTTCCAGATTAGCTTGGCCAACATGGTGAAGCCTCCTCTTTACTAAAAATACAAAAATTAGCCTGGAGTGGTGGCAAATGCCTGTAACCCCAGCTACTCAGGAGACTGAGGTAAGAGAATCCTTTGAACTCGGGAGGTGGAGGGTGCAGTAAGCTGAGATCATGCCACTGCACTCCAGATCGGACGACAGTGAGACTCTGTCTCCAAAAAAAAAAAAAAAGCAAATCAGATCATATTATTCCCTGGCTGGAAACTTGAACGGCTTCCGGCTTCCTCCCTCAGAGTCAAAGCCGAGGATCTCACAATGTAGGACTGCTGAATTTGGTCCCTTGCCACCTTTTTCTTGTTTGTTTGTGTTTTTTTGGAGATGGAGTCTTGCTCTGTTGCCCGGGTTGGAGTGCAATTGCGTGATCTCAGCTCACCACAACCTCCACCTCTCGGGTTCCAGCAATTCTCCTGCCTCAGCCTCCCGAGTAGCTGGGATTACAGGAATGCACCATCATGCCTGGCTAATTTTGTATTTGTAATAAAGACAGTGTTTCTCCATGTTAGTCAGGCTGATCTCGAACTCCCAACCTCAGGTGACCAGCCTGCCTCGGCCTTCCAAAGTACTGGGATTATAGGCGTGAGCCACTGTGCCCAGCCCCCTTACCACCTTTTTGACTTATAGCAGTGTTTTCCTTCATTCTTTTTTTTTTTTTTTTGAGACAGAGTCTCACTCTGTCGCCCAGGCTGGAGTGCAGTAGCTTGATCTTGGCTCCTTGCAACCTACACCTCCCAGGTTCAAGCAATTCTCTGCCTCAGCCTCCTGAGTAGCTGGGATTACAGGCGCCTACCACCACACCTGGCTAAATTTTGTATTTTTAGTAGAGATGGGGTTTCACTAATCTTGGCCAAGCTGGTCTTGAACTCCTGACCTCATGATCCACCCGCCTCAGCCTCCCAAAGTGCTGGGATTACAGGCGTGAACCACCACGCCCGGCCCCTTCATTAACTTTGCTCAATCCCCTAGCTTTTCAGTGAACAAGCCAAACCTGGTCCCAGCTTAAGCCTTTGCATTTGCTATTTGCTCTGCCAAAAGCTCTTCCTCCAAATAAAATCACTTTATCCC
>NW_016107784.1:329221-334375 GCF_001604975.1 Cebus imitator | reverse complement strand
TCACCGCAACCTCCGCCTCCTGGGTTCAGGCAATTCTCCTGCCTCAACCTCCTCAGTAGCTGGAATTACAGGCAGGCGCCACCATGCCCAGCTAATGTTTTTGTATTTTTAGTAGAGACGGGGTTTCACCATGTTGACCAGGATGGTCTTGATCTCTTGACCACCCGCCTCAGCCTCCCAAAGTGCTGGGATTACAGGCTTGAGCCACCGCGCCCAGCCAATCAGGCTGGTCTTGAACTCCCAACCTCAGGTGATCCTCCTGCCTCGGCTTCCCAAAGTGTGCAATTACAGGCAGGAACCACTGTGCCTGGCCTGTTATTATGTTTTATTACAACAGACTTGAACAAGTTTATAGCTTAAGAATGCAAGGAAGAAAAGGTCTCTGGATCAGGCAGGAGAGAAAAGAATTAAAGGCTAAAGTGAGTAGCTGGCCCTAAAAAGAAAAAAAAGAAGAGGAGATAGAGGAGGGCAAGGGAATGATAAAAGAGTCCCTCAGCGTTTAGATCCGACCCTAAAGGTTACTTTATGGGAGGGGGAAGTGACTGAGGAAAATCACACATTAACTGCCTCAGTCTTCTCAATGACTTAGGAAAGAAGGACATCTATTTAAAGAAAGGAAGCCAGGGTCCCAGGGATAATATGAGGATTAATGAATATCAACAAAAAAATGACTTCATGTTTATTAAATGTTTACTTTTTTTTGAGACAAAGTCTCACTCTGTCACCCGGGCTGGAGTGCGATGGTGCAATCATAGCTCATTGCAGCCTTAAACTCCTGGCACAAGCGATCCTCCTGCCTCAGCCAGCTAATGAATATTTTACTATTTAGTAATATGCTATTAAGATAAAGGTATTAAATATTATTTAATGCTTAAACTAATACTATGAGATAGAAATTATTCTAGTTCTCATTTTATGAATGAGGAAGCTGAAATTTACAGGACCAGCGCTCTAACCCCTGAGCTACGGAGACAAATGTGAAGCTAAAGCTCAGAGTGGGGCAGTAACTTGTAGATCAGAGCCTGGAGAGGAAGAAAGGCTGCCTGATTACAAATCTCAAAAGTAAGAAAGATATCATGCAGGGAAATGAGAAGGTCATCATCTATACTTCATACAAGGCTTTACATTTCCAAAGTGAAAAAGGACAACAGTACAGGTAAGTGATGAAAGAAGGCACATCTGGACGCCAGGTGAGGTGGCTCATGCCTGTAATCCCAGCACTTTGGGAAGCCGAGGCAGGCGAATCAACTGAGGTCAGGAGTTTGAGACCATCCTGGCCAACGTGGTGAAACCCCGTCTCTACTAAAAATACAAAAATTGGCCAGGTATCATGGCATGCACCTGTAATCCCAGCTACTAGGGAGACTGAAGCAGCAGAATTGCTTGAACATGGAAAGCGGAGGTTGCAGCAAGCCAAGATCGCGCCACTACACTCCAGCCTGGGCGACAGAGCGAGACTCCATAAAAAAAAAAAAAAAAGTCTCATCTGAATCTTTCCAGCCACAATCCTGCCAAAACGCAGATAAATAAGCCCCTGAACCCTCAGTGCAACACATTTATTCAAATCTGCTTTGAATAATTTGACAAATCTGCTTAACAATGACCTGATTAAGGGGTAGGCACAAAAAGGGGGTGGCACAGTGATTTCCTAGTACAGTTTCCTACTTGGGAATGCCTCTCATAGCTATTCTATTGCAGAGGAACAGCCATAAGGAATTATTGAAATGGCAAAACCCTATATCCTCTGGAAGGCATCCTACCTGCCTCTCCCTTTCCCCTTCCCCCTGCCAGTGGCTCTCAGACTTGAGCATGCATAATAATCCCCAGGAAGGCTTGTTGAATTAGGTTCCTGGGTCCCACCCCAGAATTTCTGTTTCAGTAATTCACACGCGGGACTCAAACATTTGCATGTCTGTGTAGGGGCGGAGAGGGTGTGATCCCTTTCCTCCTGATAGTAAGAGTCAAGAGGACACTCCAATGACAAAAGGCAGATTAACAAGAGAAAAGCTAACAAATTTATCTAATCAAAGTTTTACCTGACAAAGGAGCCTTCAGAGATGAAGATTGAAAGACTCAGAAAAAAGTGTCTATTTTTATGCTTAGCTTCTGTGAAGAATGGACCACTGTGTAGAAATGTAGAACTGGACCAAAAGACTAGGTGGGGAAACCGGGCAAAGCCTGTCTTGAGAGAGAAGGGGACGGGAGACGGGAGAACAGGAAAAGTTCAGAGAGAGACTTTGCTTCTGAGGCTCTTCCAACGTCCCTCAGTTCTAAATACTCAGCATGACCCGGCGCCATGGCTTGTGCCTGCGGTTCTAGCTACTCAGGTTGCTTAAGGTCAGGAGTTCAAGACCAGCCTAGGTAACATAGTGCCCCCCACTGCCATTTTTTAAAGATAGCTGAACACATAAACATGGTATACAAAAACAAAACACCAAAGTACTCAATATGCCAAGGCACCAAATTTTGGGGTATTGTTTTCTGAGCCCTAACATCTGGCAAGTCCCCGGTGACAGCCAGGCTGCTCGCTCAGGACCACACTTCGAGAACCCGTGCTCTGCCTGGCTTCACCATCTCATATGCCACCTGCAGTTTAGAAAGAGGACCGGGCCAAGTGTGGTGGCTCACCCCTGTAATCCCTGAACTTTGGGAGGCCGAGGGGGGAGTATCACGAGGTCAAGAGATCGAGACCATCCTGGCCAACATAGAGAAACCCCGTCTCTACTAAAAATACAAAAATTAGCTGGGTGTGGTGTCACTCACCTGTAGTCTCAGCTAGTTGGGTGGCTGAGGCAGGAGAATCACTTGAACCCGGTAGGCAGAGGTTGCAGTGAGCCAAGATGACGCCACTCCACTCCAGCCTGGTGACAGAGCGAGAATCCATCTCAAAAAAAAAAAAAAAAAAAGGCTGGGCGTGGTGGCTCACGCTTGTAATCCAAGCACTTTGGAGGCCAAGGCGGGCGGATCACCTGAGGTAGGGAGTTCAAGACCAGCCTGACCAACATGGTTTAAAAAAACAAACAAACAAACAAACAAAAAACCCTTGGTTTAGATTACAGCAGTGGGCAGGCTTTTTATTGTTGTTGTTTGTTTGTTTGTTTGTTTTGTTTTGAGACTGAGTCGGACAAACAAAGGCATGAGCCACCAGGAGCCCAGCCCATTGGGCAGGCTTCTGTTTAAACCTTGGTGAAGAAGCTAATGCCCCAAGGGGGAGCCGGCCCTCCAGCTCACCACACGCACTACTCAGAATTTCCTGCAAAAAAGGAAGTGCAAGGCCTGGCTCGGTGGCTCATGCCTGTAATCCTAGCACTTTGGGAAGCCGAAGTGGACAGATCACCCAAGGTCAGGAGTTCAGGATCAGCCTGGCCCACGTGGTGAAACCCTGTCTCTATTAAAAATACAAAAAAATTAGCCAAGCATGGTGGTGGGTGCCTGGAATCCCAGCTACTCAGGAGGCTAGGGCAGGAGAATCGCTTGAATCTGGGAGGTAGAGGTTGCAGGAAGCCGAGATCTCCACTGCACCCTAGCCTGGGCAACAAGAGTGAGACTCTGTCTGACAAAAAAAAAAAAAAAAGAAAACCCTGCAAAAAACGGTAACTTCTGGAGTAGTAGCAGCCGAAACACAATAGAGATTAATCGGAGAGCTGAGACCTGTGCTCATTTGAATTTTAACCAATTAAGAGTCAGATTTTTACTGCAGCATTCTCTTCCTCAGAACGGTCACGTCAAAAATCAAAACCAACTTTAAAAAAAAACCCAAAATAAATTAAAAAAAAAAACCAAACTGTCTAGATTTTGTTTTGCTTTGGTTTTTTGGAAACAGAGCCTTGCTCTGCCACCCAGGCTGCCACCTTGTTGTCCAGGCTGGTCTCAAACTCCAGAGCTTAAGCAATCTACCTGCCTTGGCCTCACAAAGTGCTAGGATTACGGGTGTGAGCCACAGTGCCCAGCCGACAATGTTATTTTCACATGTGCATGAGAAAGTGTCCTGGTGTTCCAGATGCTGGCAGTGTCTAAATATAAAACATACATTTCCAGAGATCTATTTTGCAGAGAGGCATTCCCAGTATTTTTAGATCAAAGACTTTTAAATTATTTTTAATAGAGAAGTAAACTTTCCCACAGAAAGTAACCTAATATCTGAAATTAACCAAAAAAAGAAAGAAAAAAAGGCATAGGCTTTCAAAAAATACACCCATGCTGAAATGGCGGTTCCTTAAGAAGTCTTCTGTTGAAAGGCACTTCTTTTTTTTCCCTACTTTAACAAACTGTAATCATGCTAATGAAATTTTAATCTTCTTTATCATGGCCAAAATCCAAATTGTAGGACAATCTTCAGAAAAGATGGAATGTAAAATCTTGAGTTCAGTTTAGATATCATCAAATCTTCATCATCATCTCCAATGTCATCGAACTGAATTTCACCATCATCTCCCTTACCAAATGTATCAGTTTCATTGATTTTAGCATGCCTGGAAGCTCACCACATGCCTTCAGACTTCTAGCTTCATCTGCATTGTATTTTAAAATTACATCAGTTTTGTTATCCTGGTAGTCTTGGAGACAAACCAATATTATGTCGGAGGTATTTATCTAAACCTTTTCTCTCAATTTTCCTCTGATGGGACATAACCTCTTTACACCATCGAAACACATTGCTTCTAGCCGTCCATTTCCCAACATTTTGATTACCTGAGCATACTCCTGACCATCCTCTTTGAATACCAGTTCTCTTTTTTTTCAGATTCGTTCTCATTCTTACCTCTACGTCTATTTTTACCTCCTTTACCTTTATTCTTGGGCATGGCGGTGGCAGCGACCTCGCGGGGTCTCTGACTTCTTTCTGGGTGGCGGCGGTCGTGGCGGCTGCTGCTCCGAGGGGCGACACCTGAGCGCGCGCAGGAGGAAGCAGGTGCTGGAGGCCAGGCGGCGTGCGCAGAAAGGCGCTTCTTCAGACCTTGAAACTCACCTGCTGGGGGAGCACTGAATCTTCCATTTCTGTCTCAAGCACAAATGGAATGCTCAGGTTAAAACTCCACTTCTGGCCAGGCGCGGTGGCTCACGCCTGTAATCCCAGCACTTTGGGAGGCCGAGGCGGGTGGATTACGAGGTCAAGAGATCGAGACCATCCTGGTCAACATGGTGAAACCCCGT
>NW_016107784.1:324923-328011 GCF_001604975.1 Cebus imitator | reverse complement strand
GTTCAGGCAATTCTCCTGCCTCAGCCTCCTGAGTAGCTGGGATTACAGGCACGCACCACCATGCCCAGCTAATTTTTTGTATTTTTAGTAGAGACGGGGTTTCACCGTGTTGACCAGGCTGGTCTCGATCTCTTGACCTCGTGATCCACCCGCCTCGGCCTCCCAAAGTGCTGGGATTACAGGCTTGAGCCACCGTGCCCGGCTAATTTTTGTATTTTTAGTAGAGATGGGTTTTCTCCATGTTGGTCAGACTGGTCTTGAACGCCCGACCTCAGGTGATCTGCCCACCTTGGCCTCCAAAGTGCTGGGATTACAGGCAGCCTCTCCTGGCTATTTTTAAAAGATTTTTAGTAGTGATAGAGCTCTCACTATGGTACCCAGGCTGATCTTGAACTCCTGGCCTCAAGTGACCCTCCCATCTCAGCCTCTCAAAGTGCCGAGATTAGAGGCAAAAACCACCACACTCAGACCCTTTCTTTTAATTTGAAAGCTCATAATGACTTATCATTAGGTTTTAATACTGCCACTTCTAGCCAATATTTACTGCAATCTGGAGGGCTTTGTGCACAGAGAAATATAAACATTGGCAAAATCTTGGCATATCTCAGTGCAATTAAAGAAACTCACATTACTTTCCCTTGATTGTTAAGTCACGCTCCTACTGCCCCCTCGCCCCATGAAGAAACATATGTACTGCATCTGATAGTTTAGTAAGAACTACTGCCAAGATTGTTCTGAACCCATATCCACTCAGATTTCAGGACTAAAAGAACTGAAGAAATATGAAAACTACAGCACAAGCAAACAACATTTATACAAAATTCAAGAGGTCAAATGGGGCAAGTATCTTTCAATAGTTGCTGGGCTTCCTTCTGCACTCAGCACATGTTGTGGTGGAGTATGAAGCTAATCCTCATTACCAAGCAGCAGGTGGGGCAATTGAGACATGCATAGGCTAGGCATGGTGGCTCACGCCTATAATCCCAGCACTTTGGGCGGCCAAGGCAAGAGGATCGCTTGAGGCCAGTAGTTTAAGACCAGCGTGGGCAGCATAGCTAGACCCTGTCTCTAAAATACATACATACATACATACATACAGACCAAAACCAGCAAGACATGGTGGCATAGGCCTGTAGCCCCAGCAACTTGGGAGACTGAAGTGGGAGGATCCCTTGAGCTCAGGAGTTCACAGCTGCAGTGAGCTATGATTGCACCACTGTACTCCAGCCTGGGTAACAGAGCAAGACCATGTCTCTAAAAAATTAAAACATCAACAAATTCGATTTTTTAAAAAAGGAATCTAAATTCACACATAGTATTAAAAGCTATTTCTTGCTTTATTAGGTAAAATTATGCAGGAGGAAATAAAAAAAAGCTATTTCTAAAACAACCACGTTTATCTCCATGTACGCATCCTTAGGTGGGTGCTATGGTTGTAGAAGGAAAATAAAATAAATAAATATTCCTAGAGGAAAATAACTTCCCCTACAGATTTTTTTGAGATGGAATCTCGCTCTGTCACCCAGGCTGGAGTACAGCAGCAAGATGTTGGCTCACTGCAACCTCCAACTCCCCGGTTCAAGCGATTCTCCTGCCTCAGCTTCTCGAGTAGCTGGAACTAAGGGTGCATGCCACCACGCCTGGCTAATTTTTGTATTTTTAGTAGAGACGGGGTTTCACCATGTTGGCCAGGAGGGTCTCGATCTCTTGACCTTGTGATCTCGATCTGTTGACCTCATGATCTCCCTGCCTCGGCTTCCCAATTTGCTGGGATTACAGGCCTGAGCCACTGCGCCTTACCCCCTCCTTTAAAAAAAAAAAAAAAGACCAAGTCTTATTCTGTAGCCCAGGCTGGATTGCAATGGCACAATCTTGGCTCACTGCAACCTCCGCCTCCTGGGTTCAAGGGATTCTCCTGCCTCAGCCTCCCGAGTGCAGCCACCATGCCCAGCTAATGTTTTTTTTTTTAAAAAAAAAACAAAGATGGGGTTTTACCATGATGGTCAGGCTGGTCTTGAACTCCTGACCTCAGGTGATCCACCCACCTTGGCCTCCCAAAGTGCTAGGAGTATAGGCGTGAGCCACCGCGCCCGGCTTTTTTTTTTTTTTTTAGACAGAGTCTCGCTCTGTCGCCAGGCTGGCGTCTGGAGCTGAGCTCAAGTGATCTGCTCGCCTTTGGTTCCCAAAATGGGATGACAGGTGTGAGCCGCCGCACCTGGCCCCCTACAGATCTTATTGCAGGCAGTTTAGCTGATGAAAGCATACTTGGCGTGATTTTGAGGAAAAATATAAGGTATTTTTCTAATTTTTTTTTTTTTTAATAAAGACGGGGTGTCACGATGTTGGCCTTGAACTCCCGACCTCAGGTGATCCGCCCGCCTTGGCCTCCAAAGTGTTTGGATTACAGGCGTGAGCCACCACGCCCGGCCTTTCTAAAGTCTTAAGGATACATCATCCAGGAAGCGACTCGTCGGGGACCGAGGGGTACCCACTCGAGCGTGCCCACTTTGCCCTCGGCCTCCTCAGCCCACCATTTATTTACCCTGCCTCCACCTGCAGCTCCCAGGAGATGCGGCCTGGCGGTGTCTGCATCCCAGCGCGTTTCTGCAGGAAAGAGCCGGGTGGAGTTTGACGCCTCCTTCTCGCGGAAGTAGCGGGCTTGGGACTGGGATGTCAGAAATCCTGGCTTCCTGCGTCTCTTACTGGTGGGGAGAGGAAGGGAAGGATGTGGATCTCCCCTCCCCTCACTGTTTCCTCAATGCTCTCAGCCCAGTGATGGGGAGGATCAACCCTTCTCCCTTCCCACCGGGATGATATGAGGTTAAAGAGACTTATCTTGGCCGGGCGCGGTGACTCACGCCCGTGATCCCAGCACTTTGGGAGGTCGAGGCGGGTGGATCACGAGGTCAAGAGATCGAGACCATCTTGGCCAACATGCTGAAACCCCGTCTCTACTAAAAATACAAAAAATAGCTGGGCATGATGGCATGTGCCTGTGGTCCCAGCTACTCGGGAGACTGAGGCGGAAGAATCGCTTGAACCCGGGAGGCAGAGGTTGTGGTGAGCCAAGATTGCGCCATTGCACTCC
>NW_016107784.1:321221-324812 GCF_001604975.1 Cebus imitator | reverse complement strand
GGTGAAACCCCATCTCTACTAAAAAAAAAAAAAAAAAAAAAAGAGAGAGACATCAATTTGAGAGGGTAAATAGAGTCATTTGGGTAAACTGCTTCACTAGGGATGGGCGGTTATGAATGAAGGCACTCAGTGGTTTGGCAAGAGAGCTCAGGAATGATTTTTAAACCTTGAGTGTCGACCAGAGGGAGTGTGGCTCAGGCCTGTAATCCCAGCTTTTGGGAGGGGGAGGCGGGAGGATCCCTTGAGTTTAGGAGTTCGAGACAGCCTGGGCACGTGGTAAAACGTCATCTCTAGAAAAAAAGATTTAAAAAATTAGTCTGGCGTGGTGGCACGTACCTGTGGTGGCAGATCCTTGGGAGGCCAAGGCTGAAGGATCCCTTTAACCCAGGAGGCAGTGAGCCGTGATCGACTCACTGAACTTCAGCCTGGGTGACAGAGTGAGACCCTGTCTCAGAAAAAAAAAAAAGAAAACGAGTGCTAGGCTTGTGTCCTTTTCTATCTCTTGTTCCTGGGTCACCTGGAATAGGGCAGGGCACCCAGCAATGAGGACCTGCCCCTTGTTGTTTGTTTTTTTGAGACGGAGTTTCGCTTTTGTTGCCCAGGCTGGAGTGCAATGGCGCGATCTCGGCTCACCGCAACCTCCGTCTCCTGGGTTCAGGCAATTCTCCTGCCTCAGCCTCCCGAGTAGCTGGGATTATAGGCACGCGCCACCATGCCCAGCTAATTTTTGGTATTTTTAGTAGAGACGGGGTTTCACCATGTTGACCAGGACGGTCTCGATCTCTTGACCTCGTGATCCACCCGCCTCGGCCTCCCAAAGTGCTCGGATTACAGGCGTGAGCCACCGCGCTCGGCCCGGACCTGCCCCTTTGTAGTGCTGATGGTAATATCAGTCTTTTTTTTTTTTCTTTCCAGGTAGTTTTGCTCTTTTTGCCCAGACTGGAGTGCGATGGCGCGATCTCACCTCACCACAACCTCGGGCTCCCAGGTTCAAGGGAGTCTCCTGCCTCAGCCTCTCCAGTAGCTGGGATTAGAGGCATGTGGCACCATGCCCAGCTAATTTTGTATTTTTAGTAGAGATGGGGTTTCTCCATGTTGGTCAGGCTGGTCTCAAACCACTGAACTCAGGTGATCCACCTGCCTCGGCCTCCCATAGTGCTGGGATTACAGGCGTGAGACACCGCGCCCAGCCTATAATGTTATTACCATTATTATTTGAGATAGTTTTGCTCTTGTCCAGGCTGAAGTTCAATGGAGCAGTCTTCACTTACTGAAACCTCCGCCTTCCAGGTTCAAGCGATTCTATCTCAGCCTCCTAAGTAGCTGGGATTACAGGTGCCCACCACCACGCCCAGATAATTTTTGTATTTTTAGTAGAGATGGATTTTCACCATGTTGGCCAGGCTGTTCTCAAACTCCTGACCTCAGGTGATCCACACATCTTGGCCTCCCAAAGTGCTAGGATTGGCTGGGCTCAGTGGCTCATGCTTATAATCCTAGCACTTTGGGAGGCCAAGGTGGGTGGATCGCCTGAGGTCAGGAGTTCAACACCAGCCTGGCCAACGTGGTGAAACTCTGTTTTTACTAAAAGTACAAAAAATTAGCTGGACGTGGTGGCACGTGCCTGTAATCCCATCTAGCTACTCAGGAGGCTGAGGCAGGAGAGTCACTGGAATCCAGGAGGCAGAGGTAGGTTGCAGTGAGCTGAGATCTCGCCATTGCATTCCAGCCTGGGCAACAGGAGTGAAACTCAGTTGTAAAAAAAAAAAATAGTGTTAGGATTAAAGGCATGAGCCACCACCCGTAGCCTGCCATCAGTCTTTAAATGATGAAACCGTGTCCTTGGAAAAGGATGGTGCAGTTTCTGGATTGGATGCTTCTGTCTTAATAATATTCTAACTGTAATGGAGTTATTAAAGGAGAATCTTACATCTTCGGAAATTGATTCCACAGTCATTAGGCCTAGTTTTCAATTATTTTGGCATTCAATGAAGTCAATGGGAAGATTTAGCTCTGTTTTTGCAATTCGGAGAGATTGGGACATACATTTTTTTCTTACAATTTTATTCATCAAATATTCAGTAAGATGAAATATTCTTTGAAAAATAAAACCTGTGCCAAAACATACACGTTTAAGTCTTTACCATCAAATATGGGCCTTTTGAGATACACTTTTTTTTTTTTTTTTTAAGACGGGGTTCCACCATGTTGGTCAGGCTGGTCTTGAACTCCTGACCTCAGGTGATCCGCCCGCCTTGACCTCCAAAGTGCTCGGATTACAGGCATGAGCCACGATGCCTGGCCGAGATACTACACTTTTTTTTTTTTTTTTTTATTGCATTTTAGGCTTTGGGATACTACACTTTGATACATTTCCTTTCTTTTCTTTCTCTCTTTCCTTCCTTCCTTCCTTCTCCTTCCTTCTTTTTCTTTTCTGTTGTTTTCTTTCCTTCTTTTCTTCTTTTCTTCTTTTGAGACAGACTTTTGCTCTTGTTGCCCAAGCTGGAGTACAATTGGGGAGATCTTCTTCAAGCGATTCTTCTGCCTCAGCCTTCTGAGTAGCTGGGATGTGCCACCATGCCCCACTAATTTTGTATTTTTAGTGGAGACGGGGGTTTCTCCATGTTGGTCAGGCTGGTTTCAAACTCTCAACTTCAGTTGATCCGCTCGTCTTGGCCTCCCAAAGTGTTGGAATTACAGGTGTGAGCCAATGGGCCAGCACAAGCTTTTATCTTTTTTATTTTTCTTTCTTTTTTTTTGAGACGGGGTCTCGCTATGTTGCCCAGGCTGGAGTGCAGTGGCTATTCACAGGTGCAATCCCACTACTGATCAGCACGGGAGTTTTGACCTGCTCCGTTTCCGACCTGGGCCAGTTCATCCCTCTTTAGGCAACCTGGTGGTCCCCCGCTCCTGGGAGGTCACCATATTAATGCCTAACTTAGTGCGGACACCTGATCGGCATAGCGCACTACAGCCCAGAACTCCTGGGTTCAAGCCATCTTCCCACCTCAGCCTCCCGAGTAGCTGGGACTACAGGCACGTGCCACCGCGCCTGGCTCTTTTTTTTTCTTTTTTCTTTCAGATGAGGTCTCACCCTGTCACCCAGGCAGGAATACAGTGTTGTGATATCAGCTCACTGCAGCTTCCACCTCCGGGTTCAAGTGATTCTCCTCCTGCCTCAGCCTCCTGAGCAGCTGGGATTACAGGCGCGATGTGACCACGCCGGGCTAAATTTCATAGATTATTTAATTTTAGTAGAGACAGAGTTTCACCATGTTGTCCAGGCTAGTCTTGAACTCCTGACCTTAGGTGATCCAACCACTTCAGCCTCCCAAAGTGCTGGGATTACAGGCATGAACCACCATACCCAGCCCAACTTTTCATCTTTCAAAGGAGTAGTTGCTTGTCTGAAAGGGCCAGAAGTTTTGTGGAACAAATCCATATGATGAAGGGAGGTTGGTGGAGGATGGCGATGCTCAAAATTGACTCTACTATTTTTAGTTGAAAATGATTCATTAGGCTGGGCGTGGTGGCTCACACCTGTAATCCCAGCACTTTGGGAGGCCAAGGTGGGTGGATCGCCTGAGGTCA
>NW_016107784.1:314041-320607 GCF_001604975.1 Cebus imitator | reverse complement strand
AAAAAAAAAAAAAAAAGAAAATGATTCATTAGCATAAAGTAAGGGGACTGATTTTCATCTCCAGAGAGGAAGCATGCTCAGAAGGCAAACAAAAAAATAAATACATACAAAGAAAAGAAAATCAGATGAACCCTTGATATTGGGCTCTATTCTGGGGAAAAATGAAACCAGATTACCCTTCAAGATGAAAAGCTTTGTAGGCCAGGCATGGCGGTTTGTGCCTGTAATCCCAACACTTTGGAAGGTCGAGGGTGGCAGATCACTTGACCTCAGGAGTTCAAGACCAGCCTGACCAACATGGTGAAACTCCGTCTCTATAAAAAATACAAAAATTAGCTGGGCGTGATGGCAGGTGCCTATAATTCCAGCTGTGCCCACCTTGAAATGGTTTTTAACATGTCAAAGAAGTCTTTAATCCTTTGAATTTTTGTATAAATTTGGATAAATGGTTAATATTAATTTAAAAAGACAGATTTGGGCCAGGTACTGTGGCTTACGCCTATAATCCCAGCACTTTGGGAGGCCAAGGTAGAAGGATCACTTGAGGTCATGAGTTCCAGACCAGCATGGACAACATGGCAAAACCCCTGTCTCTACTAAAAATACAAGCCAGGCATGGTGGCAGGAGCTTGTAATTTCACCTACTCAGGAGGCTGAGGCAGGAGTTCGAGACCAGCCTTACCAACAGGGTGAACTCAGAAAGTGGGGTTAGCAGTGAGCCAAGATCTGCCACTGCATTCCAGCCTGGGCCACAGAGCGAGACTCCATCTCAAAAACAAAAACAACAACAACAACACAATTTCAGGCTGAGTGCAGTGACTCATGCCTACAATACCAGCACTTTGGGAGGCTGATGTGGGTGGATCATGAGGTGAGGAGTTAACGATCAGCCCGGCCAACATAGTGAAACCCCTATAGCAAGGAGCTGTTCACTGAAAAACAAAAAACAAAACAAAACAAAACAAAAACATAGTGAAAGCCCATCCCTATTAAAAATACAAAAAATTGGGACAGGCGCGTGGCTCACGCCTGTAATCCCAGCACTTTGGGAGGCCGAAGCGGGTGGATCACAAGGTCAAGAGATCGAGACCATCCTGGTCAACATGGTGAAACCCTGTCTCTACTAAAGCTACAAAAAATTAGCTGGGCATGGTGGCGCTTGTCTGTAGTCCCAGCTACTCGGGAGGCTGAGGCAGGAGAATTGCCTGAACCCGGGAGGCGGGGGTTGCGGTGAGCTGAGATTGCGCCATTGCACTCCAGCCTGGGTAACAAGAGCGAAACTCCGTCCCCAAAAAAATAAATAAATAAAAATAAAAATGCAAATACAAAAAATTAGCCGGGTGTGGTGGCATGCAGCTGTATTCCCACCTACTCAGGAGGCTAAGGCAGGAGAATTGCTTAACCTGGGAGGCAGAGGTTTTAGTGAGCCCAGATAGCTCCAGTGCACTCCAGCCTGAGCAACAGAGCGAGACTCTGTCTCAAAAAAAATAAAAAATGAAAAAAGGCAGGGTGAGGTGGCTCAGGCCTGTAATCCCTGCACTTTGGGAGGCCAGGGTGGGTGGATCCCCTGAGGTCAGGAGTTCAACACCGGCCTGGCCAATATGGTGAAACCCTATCTCTACTAAAAATACAAAAATTAGCTGGCCATGGTGGCAGGCACCTGTAATCCCAGCTACTTTCAGGAGGCTGAGGCAGGAGAATCACTTGAACTTGGGAGGCGGAGGTTGCAGTAAGCCAGATTGCAAGATCCCGACATTGCACTCCAGCCTGGGCAACAAGAGTGAAACTCCATCTCAAAAGAAAAAAAAAAAAAAAAAGAACATTAGGCCAGGCGTGGTGGCTCATGCCTATAATCCAAGCACTTTGGAGGCCAAGGCGGATGGATCACCTGAGGTTGGGGGTTCAAGACCAGCCTGACCAACATGGTGAAACCCCGTCTTTAAAAAAAAAAAAAATTTCAAGTAGTTTCATGTCTCAGCTGAACAGGAGTAGAGAGGGTAAAGAATAAGTGAGTAGGTCCCCATTTGTGCAACTAGACAGAAAATTCAAATTTTTGATGCAGTGTGTCCATATGAGATGCAATCTCAAGACTGGTCCACCACAACACCTACTGAATCTGACTCTGCATTTTAACCAGATCCCTAGATGCTACTTAAAAGTTTGAAAAGCACCAAACTAGACCAGCAGCTGTCAACACTCGAATCAGCAGCAGCCCCACCCACGTCCTCCCTGATTTCCTGCATACATTGTATTATCGAGGACAAATATTAAGCCATTTGCCTCCTTATCAATGTCAAAGACCCCTTGGATTTTTTCAGAAGTTTCTCTTGCTGTATTAGTAAATGCCTCTTTTACATTGGAAGCAGAGTTAGCAGAAATTTCTGTGAAGAAGTCCATGTCCTGGGGCAAAAGCCTCACTTTTTTTTTTTTTTTTTTTTAATCTTCTCTATTGTTTTTTTTTTTTTTTTTTTTTTTTTTTTAGTTTTTTTTTTTTTTTTTTTTTTTTTAATCTTCTCTTCTGGATTCTGCATCTTTTTTATTTCCAATAAGCATGATGACCATGCAGAACTGGAATGCGGGCAGGCATCTTCCAGCCAGCCCATAGACTACTCAAGCCCCTGCAACACCGGTAATCAGACCTCGTGGTGCAGGAAACAGTTCCTGCCCTGCTGTAATGCATATCTCAGTGTTTGTTTCTATCACTAGTTCTCCCTGGAGCGCCAGACTCTTCAATAGTGCTGTCACACACTGGCTGAAACCTCCTGCCTGTAAACTGTGGCGGTAAGCATGATTTACCAACACCTGTGTAGCCCAAGATGCCCTACGTGAGATAGGCAAACGCTATGGAATCTCCCTACCCATACAGCTGCTATCCCTGCACCACTCACACAGGCCCCGCCCACTGGGACTGAGCGGCCAAGAGGAAATGGGGCAAACTGATGCAACAGCCAGCAGAGCCCGAAGCTCCTGCGGCACCTTCACCCCACCGCTGCCCTTAATTCATTTTTGTTTTGTGAATACACAGTTTTGACTTAAATGATTATTAGAGGAAACCATTGTGGCAGCAGAGGTTACATGAGAATACAAGACGAAAACCAGGCCAGGTGCGGTGGCTCACGCCTGTAATGCCAGACTTTGGGAGGCCGAGGCAGGCTGGTTCGAGACCAGCCTGGCCAACATGGTGAATCCCCATCTCTGCTAAAAATACAAAAATTTGCTGGGCGTGGTGGCGCGTGCCTATAGTCCCAGTTATTTGGGAGGCTGAGGCAGGAGAATCGCTTGAACCCTCGGAAGCAGAGGTTGCAGTGAGCCAAGATTGCACCAATGCACTCCATCCTGGACTACAAGAGCAACACTCTGTCTCAAAACAAAAAAAAAAAAAGAGAAAGAGAGAGAGAGAGGCTGGGTGTGGTGGCTCACACCTATAATCCAAGCACTTTGGAGGCCAAGGTGGGCGGATCACCTGAGGTCGGGAGTTCAAGACCAGCCTGACCAACATGGTGGAAAAAAAAAAAAAAAAAAAGAGGAAAACCAGATCTGTTGTGGAAGGGTATAAGGTCAATAGTGGGATATTTGTAAAATATGAGAGGATTGGTGATCTTTTTGTGTACAAAGATAAGGTATCATTCCAGAGGAAGTGATTGAAGGTACAGTTAATGCCAGTATGGAGGCAAGGATGGGGGATGTCACTGCAGGCTCCTGGAGGAAGAGGAGGAAAAATAGAAACATTCAGCTTTTACTTATCAACTTATTATTATTTTATTTTTAGACAGGGTCTCACTGTGTTGCCCAGGCTGGGGTTCAGTGGCTCATTCTCAGGTCATTGCATCCTCCACCTCCCTGGCTCAAGCAATTCTCCCCCATCCAAGTCCCCCCTGAGTAGCTAGGACTACAGGTGGGTACCTTCATGCCCAGCTAATTTTTGTACTTAGTAGAGACAGGGTTTCACCACTTTGGCCAGGTTGGTCTCAAAGTCTGGCCTCAACTGATCTGCCTGCCTGAGCCTTCCAAAGTGCTGGGATTATAGACGTGAGCCACTGCACCCAGTCTTATTTATTAATTTAGTGCAAATATAATTGCAGCTTTCGCCGTTACATTTCATGACAAAAACCACAATTTCTTTTGCACCAATACAATCTTTTTTATAGTCATAGAAATGTCATATTTGTATTAGTTGACCTGAATTAAGTTTAAGACATAATTTCTGGAACTATCTTCCCAGAAATACCATTAACAGAAATGAGTCATAAATGGTGAGGCAAACTGTAAACAAATTGGTCTGCGGCTGTTAATCAGTTCCAAGAAACAACATTTGATCCTGTGGCTGGGTGCCTGTTTTAGCCAAGAGGCACTGAACAGCAGCAAAGAGAGTTCTGCTGGCAGAGGCACAAAGTTTCCTTTTTTCTCAAGCAGTTGTTTGTCAGTTTCTTTAGCATTTAGTATAAAATTCAATTTTTTTCCTTTTTTTTTTTTTTTTTTTCCTTCCTGTAACCTCAAACTCTTCAGCTAAAATTCAAAACCATTTGCTCATATAGTTACAGGACTAGGATTTTCTCTTCTTTTTTTTTTTTGAGATGACATCTCACTCTGTCATCCAGGCTGGAGTGCAATGGCACAATCTCGGCTCACTGCAATCTCCACCTCCTGGGTTCAAGCGATTCTCCTGCCTCAGCCTCCTTAGTAGCTGAGATTATAGGGGCGTGCCACCACGCCCAGCTAATTTTGCATTTTCAGTAGAGATGGGGTTTCACCATGTTGCTCAGGCTAGTCTCAAACTCCTGACCTAGTGATCTGCCTGCCCCAGCCTCCCAAACTGCTGGGATTACAGGCGTGAGCCACCACACCCAGCCAGAATTTTCTTTCTTAGTTCCAAATGTTAAAAGAAGCTCTCAGGCCTGGCACAGTGGCTCACGCCTGTAATCCCAGCACTTTGGGAGGCTGAGGTGGGCAGATCACGAGATCAGGAGTTCCAGACCAGCTTGGCCAACATGGTGAAATCCTGTCTCTACTAAAAATACAAAACTTATCCAGGTGTGGTGGCATGCGCCTGTAATCCCAGCTACTCTGCAGGCTGAGGCAGGGAGTTGCTTGAACCTGGGAGGCAGAGGTTGCAGTGAGCCAAGATTGTGCCACTGCACTCCAGCCTGGGCTAGAGAGCGAGACTCTGTCTCAAAAATAATAATAATAATAATAATAACAACAACAAAAGAAGCTCTCTTTGATTTTCATTTTTTCATATTGTCAGTTTTGAGCTTCTCCGAACTGGTTCTATTCCTGTGTTCAATTGTGAGAATGCAGGCCTTCCTAACAAAAAGCCGTTAGTAAAAAGAATCTTGGAAATATAGGAGGATATCTTCCTTCCCCTAAAACCACAAAAAAGTAGATAAGTTTCTACAGCATAAATCTGTCCTGCATAAAATGTCCACACTCCTTCCTGAGGCCAGTAGGTTTTGGTTTGTACTTGAGTTCATCCTCTCTGACTTACTCAGCAATTCTCAAGCTGCTCGCTGCATTGTCAGCATTTTCCTCAGCATCTGGTCTTTCCCACCAACATACAAACATGCTGCTAATGCAGAATTCTAGAGCTTCCTAAAAGTAGAAGACCTGATAGTAGGATTTTCTGATAGGGGATATCTGATTGTAAGCCACTGAAACTCCTTATTCTTTTAATTTTTTTTCTTTTTTTTTTTTTTAAAAGTGGGGTTTCACCATGATGGTCAGGCTTGTCTTGAACTCCTGACCTCAGGTGATCCATCCACCTCGGCCTCCCAAAGTGCTAGGATTACAGGCATGAGCCACCATGCCCCGCATTTTTTTTTCTTAAATAGAATCAGGATCTTGCTATGTTGCCCAGGCTGGCCTCCTGACCATCCTCAAGTGATCCTCCCACCGTGGCTTCCCAAACCGCTGTGATTACAGGTGTGAGTCACTGCACCTGGCCCAATTGTTTTGAAAAATATGCATTCAGTTAGCTCTAGAAAATGAGAAAATTGGCCAGGTGCTGTGGCTCATATCTGTAATCCCAGCACTTTGGGATGCCAAGGCGGGAGGATCACCTGAGGTCAGGAGTTTGAGACCAGCCATGGTCAGTAAGATGAAACCTTGTTTCTACCAAAAATAAAAAAAATTAGCCAGACGTGTTGGCAGGCACCTGTAATCCCAGCTACTCAGGAGGCTGAGGCAGGAAAATCATTTGAGCCTGGGAGGCAGAGGTTGCAGTGAGCCGAGATCACACCATTGCACTCCAGCCTGGGCAACGAGAGTGAAGCTCTGCTTCAAAAAAAGAAAATGAAAAAGTTGAAATTCTTTTTTTTTTTTTTTTTTTGTGACGGAATCTTGCGCTGTCATCAGGCTGGAGTGCAGCGGCAATTGGTTCACTGCAACCTCCGCCTCCTGGGTTCAAGTGATTCTTCCGCCTCAGCCGCCTGAGTAATTGGGACCACAGGTGCGCACCACCATGCCCAGCTAATTTTTTTGTATTTTTAGTAGAGACGGGGTTTCACCGTGTTGGCCAGGATGGTCTCAATCTCTTGACCTCGTGATCTGCCCACCTCAGCCTCTCAAAG
>NW_016107784.1:310045-313266 GCF_001604975.1 Cebus imitator | reverse complement strand
AGTCTCACTCCGTCACCAGGCACCAGGCTGGAGTGCAGTGGCACTTCCTCTGCTCACTGCAACCTCCGCCTCCCAGGTTCAAGCAATTTTCCTGCCTCAGCCTCCCAAGTAGTTGGGACTACAGGCACGTGCCACCATGCCCAGCTAATTTTTTTGTATTTTTAGTAGAAACGGGGTTTCACCATGTTGACCAGGATGGTCTCAATCTATTGACCTCGTGATCCACCCGCGTCAGCCTCCCAAAGTGCTGGGATTACAGGCGTGAGCCACCGCGCTTAGCCTGATTTTTTTTTTCTCACGATAAATTAGGTAATTGGGTTATGGGTTTTGGGTGGAAAACCCATACAGAAGCTTGTGTCTGTAGTCCCAGCTACTCTGGAGGCTGAGGTAGGAGGATCACTTGAAACTAAATGAAGTAAAAACTGAGCAAATCTGAATTAAGTATAGACTTTAGTAAATAATGATTTATCAGGCTGGGCATGGTGGCTCATGCCTGTAATCTCAGCACTTTGGGAGGCCAGGACAGGCAGATTATGAGGTCAGGAGTTCCAGACCAGCCTAGCCAACACAGTGAAACCCTGTCTCTACTAAAAATACAAAAAATTAGCCAGGCGTGGTGGCAGGTACCTGTAATCCCAGCTACTCAGGAGGCTGAGGCAGGAGAATTGCTTGAACCAGGAGGTCAAGGTGGCAATGAGCTAAGAACCTGTCTTTGCACTCCAGCCTGGGCAAAAAGAGTGAAACTCTACCTTAGAAAATGAATAGCGCCGGGCACGGTGACTCATGTCTGTAATCCCAGCACTTTGGGAGGCCAAGATGGGTGGATCACGAGGTCAGGAGTTCAAGACCAGCCTGGCCAACATGGTGAAACCCCATCTCTTTAAAAAAAATAAAAATAGCTTATAAGTATTTGTTCATTAATTCTGATAACTGTACCACACTAATATCTTACTAACAGAGGAAACTGGGTGTGTGGTATATGGGAACTCTGTATCCTCAATTTTTTTTTCTTTTTCTTTTAGACAGAGTCTTGCTCTGTTTCTCGGGCTGGAATGCAGTGGCACAATCTCAGCTTACTGCATCCTCCACTTCCCGGGTTCAAGTGATTCTCCTGCCTCAGCCTTCTAAGTAACTGGGACTACAGGTGTCTGCCACCATGCCTGGCTAATTATTTTGTATTTTTTAATAGAGACGGGGTTTCACTGCGTTGGCCAGTCTGGTGTCAAACTCCTGACCTCAAGTGATCTGCCTGCCTCGGCCTCCCAAAGTGCTGGGATTATAGGTGAGAGCCTCCATGCCCAGCCCTGTACATTTTTTAATCTAAAAACCTGCTAAAAAATTAAGATTATGGCCGGGCGCAGTGGGTCACGCCTGTAATCCCAACACTTTGGGAGGTAGAGACGGGTGGATCACGAAGTCAGCAGTTCAAGTCCAGCCTGACCAACATGGTGAAAGCCTGTCTCCACTAAAACACAAAAATTAGCCGGGGATGGTGGTGTGCATCTGTAATCCCAGCTACTCTGGAGGCTGAGGCAGGAGAATCACTTGAACCTGGATGGCGGAGGTTGCAGTGAGCCGAGATTGCGCCACTGCACTCCAGCCTGGGTGACACAGCAAGAGTCTGTCTCAAAAAAAAGAAGCTTATATTTGTTTATTTTTTTTATAGAAATGATCTTGCACTGTCCCTCAGGCTGGAGTGCAGTGGTGCAATCATAGCTTACTGCAGCCTCCCACGTCTAGGTCTTAAGCAATCCTCCCACCTCAGCTTCCTGAGTAGCTAGGACTACAGGTGCACAGCACCACGCCCAGCTAAATTTTTGTAGAGATGGGATCTTGTTCTGTCACCCTGGCTGGTTTCAAACTCCTAGCCTCAAGTAATCTTCCTTTCTCAGTCTCCCAAAGTGCTGGGATTACAGGGGTGAGCCACTGTGCCCAGTCTTAACTTTATTATTATTTCTTTTTTTATTTCTTTTTGAGACAGAGTTTTGTTTTTGTTGCCTAGGCTGCAGTACGGTGGTAGGATCTTGGCTCACTGCAACCTCCGCCTCTCAGGTTCCAGTGATTCTCCTCCCTCAGCTTCCTGAGTAGCTGAGATTTCAGGTCCTTGCCACCACGCTCAACTAATTTTTTGTATTTTTAGAAGAGACCGGGTTTCATCATGTTGGCCAGGCTGCTTTCGAACTGCTGACCTCAGGTGATCCACCCACCTCAGTCTCCCACAGTGCAGGGATTACAGGCGTAAGCCACCACACCCGGCCTTAACTTTATTTATTTTTTAATTTTTTTTTTTTAAAGATGAGGTTTCACCATGTTGGTCATGCTGGTCTTGAACTCACAACCTCAGGTGATCCGCCTGCCTTGGTCTCCAAAGTGCTTGGATTACAGGCGTGAGTCACCATGCCCGGCCAGCTTTATTTTTAAAAATCAGAGAGATTGGGCCCAGCGCTGTGGCTCACACAGGTGGGTGGATCACGTGAGGTCAGGAGTTCAAGATCAGCCTGGCCATCATGGTGAAACCCCATCTTATTAAAAAAGAAAAAAAAAAGAAATCAGAGATCAGTGTCTACAATTGTAAAAACAAGGTGCTGGATAATTCCCCCCAGCCCTGCCTTTTTTATGAGATAAGAGTTTCCCTCTTGTCACGCAGGCTGGAGTGCAATGGTGAGATCTTGGCTCATTGCAACCTCCGCCTCCCAGGTTCAATCGGTTCTCCTGCCTGGGCCTCCCAAGTAGCTGGGATTACAGGTGTCTACCACCATGTCCAGCTAATTTTTTTTTTTAACTTTAAATTTATTTTTATTTGATTTTTACAAAACAACAACAGAAAAAATGGAACGCTTCATGAATTTGCATGTCATCCTTGCGCAGGGGCCATGCAAATCTTCTCTGTATCGTTCCAATTTTAGTGTACGTGCTGCCGAAGCGAGCACATGCCCAGCTAATTTTTTAATTTACTTTATTTTTATTTTTTATAAAGAACAGGTTTCACTATGTTGGTCAGGCTAGTCTCGAACCTCTGACCTCATGATCCACCCACCTCAGCCTTCCAAAGTGCTAGGATTACAGGTGTGAGCCACTGTGTCAAACTTTTTTTTTTTTAATTAAAGACGGGGTTTCACCATGTTGGTCAGGCTGGTCTTGAACTCCCGACCTCAGGTGATCCGCCTGCCTTGGCCTCCAAAGTGCTTGGATTACAGGCATGAGCCACTATGCCCGGCTAA